>NC_056735.1:834056563-834151563 GCF_019279795.1 Protopterus annectens
TCCATGACATTGGAGTGGTAATTTCAGGATGCACACTTATGATCCTCTGAGTAGACACACAACACACACACACACACACACACACACACACACACACACACACACACACACACACACACACACACACACACACACACACACACACACACACACACACACACACACACACACTTCCCAGTTGACTGTAGTGAGAACAGAAACTCTACCTATCTATGTACACAGCCTAGAGAAATCAGTACTTTATGCAGGCACCACAGCACAAGTCTGAATTTTATAAGGCTGTAGGACAACTTATAGTGGATGACATCAGCAGTGCATGTTGAAGAGAAGAGTTCGGGATGGTTTTCTGAAATGGATGTGTAGGTGTGTGCAAGTATCAACATTTTGACAATGGCAATTGATTGGTAATTGTAGGATACACACTTATGCTCCTCTGACTAGATAGTCACACACGCCTCCCAGCTGACTGTAGTGAAAACAGAACCCCTAACTGTCTAAGTAAACAGACTAAAGATCTCAGTATTTTATGCAGGTGCCACAGTACAAGTTTGACTTTTACAAGGCTGTAAGACAATGTATAGTTGATGACATTAGCAGTGGATATTAAAGAGAAGAGGTTGGTAGGGCTGCCTGAAATGAATGTGCATGCATGTTCAACTGTCAAGATACTTAAAGTTCAGCATGCTAACAAATTGCTGCATTCTGTGCTTTCTGTAGTATTTGGTGATTGTGTTCCAATGTGCATGAATACATTAAAACACTGGTTTACAAACTATATGCAATTTGGTGTCCACATTACTACAAGTATTGTTAAATTAGAATGTACATTATCATTCTAAAGATGTGCATGGTATATAATGCAACATGTATGTAGTGGATTACATATATTTGTGAACAAGTACTAAGAGACCAGGTTTGCAGTGCATGTGACGAGGTAAGACATGGCTAATATGTGACTTTTTTTTAGATAGGGCCTTCATTTTTTTGTTTCCACATATATTTCATGTAAGGAACACTAAATACATAGTAAACAACAGTAATACAGTTGATTGCCCATTTTGCATAGTGTACTGTACCTCCCAGCAATGGGTTTGCTACATATTTATTCTGCTTTCCCCTGTTTGCATAAAATTAGGCAGTGAGGAAACATGACACTCATTGCTAAAATGATTAGATGTAGCATTGAGTGTATGAAAAACACCTGCTGCTTAGCCAGTTCTGTGGCAAGTAGTTGTAAATGCATTGGCAGTGTTTTTTAGCACACCTTATATAGTTTTCGAATCCAGGTGTATGTGATACCTTTACATAAGTACTGATAATTTAATGAGATTATACTTTAAGCTACATTCACTGTGTGTTACTGTGTTTTACCCTAGAGCAGTATTGCTCAGAGGTAACCCAGCAAGAAAGAGATATTCACCATTATTTGGCATTGTTGTGTGATGCCATAGTCTGTGTGAACATAGAAGCCAAAAAGTGAAGGGCTCATTGTTTTTTTTTTTTTTTTATTTATTTATTTTTTGCCAGTTATGTGTGTTGTATGTGATTCTATTTTTTGACCAGATGATAGGTGTTAAAATGGGGTAGATGGGAATGTGGTAAAATGAGGGAAATCAGGGTGAAGAACAAAGGGAAAGCTATATATGAATGTACAAAAGGGTAGTAGGAAAGAACTGCAGCTATCCATTTCTTCAACAGTATAAAATGAAAATATGTACAGAATATTAGCTGAATTTGGACTATTACCTCCACAAAGAGGGTAACAGCAATACAATCATGTGTTATAGCCATTTGGACTGAATCAAGTGTGACAAATAGACATGTGCATGTAATGGAGAGCTATGTATGGGTTGTTTTTTTTTTCTTGAGTAATAGAAGAATGCTGGACAAGGGACATTGGTATTTTGGGTCAGGTAAGTTGGGTAGGTGAGTAAAAAATGCAAACAAACAAGTCAAGCAAGAAAACGCATAAGGACACTGAGGGGTACAAAAGGTTAGGAGACACCATGATTGAGGTGATGGAGGGGACAACTCAAGCTCATGACTGTCAAACATGGGGACAGTGACAATGTAGTCCTCACCTGCAGAACTGTCATCATTGGCCCCTTACTGCACTAGCTGATGGATTGCTTGCCATCTTCTCTTCCTATGGACCATGAGGGAGAGCAGCCTCTCCATTAGGTTTAGGCATGCACTGAAGGTGTACAGCTGATCTCTAAACACCAGCCCTTGCATCTCCAGGTGGATGATGAAATCCCCATCTCTGCAAATACTCATGGAGGGTACCACAGCACCAGCTTCTGGGGTACCATCACCTGAGGCCTAGATAGTGCAGGGCCAGCAGAGGCAGTACTGTCAGGTTGGGTCCCAGATGTGCTGAGAGTCAGTGCTGTAGCCCGGGGAGCAGGTACAGGGTGACCTACATGGGGTTGGCCTACCTCTCTGTGCTGTGAAGTATTTATTGATTTGTTACAGATGGATGATATGGAGACATTTTGACAACCCATAATAGAAAAAAAGAGATAAGGGTTGGGGTGAGAGAAAAAAGAGATAATATTACTACCATCATATGTGGCATAAATGTGTTATCAAAATAATATTATTTAATTTAATTTTATCTGAAGTTTTACATTAAAGTATATGTCTTAAAAATACAAAACTATAAGTACAGATTTATCAAAGTAACACTTGCAATGTGCATATGTTGCACATATATTTGGTACAGTTATACAGATTACAGTTAACAGCAGGGCATTTTTGTCAGTGGTATAGAGTCTAAATGCTGTAATATTATTAAAGAATTGCAGCATTGTATAGTTGTTACTCGTAACATTTGAACCAAGAATCTCTGACTATAGTTTATCACTTGACTCCTGTTTGGATATGCATGCTTAATGTGTTACTACTGCATAGAAGACAAAAATTCTCCTGAAGTTTTAAAGCTACAATAGGACTTCTCTTGTGCTCCACACATACCACTTCCTTCATTCAATCTCTTGAAATGTTCATTGTTAGCTAAATGATTTGCCACTATCTCAGGGTTTGCTGTTAAAAGCAAAAAAAAATAAAGAAAAGAAAAAAAAGACAAGAAGATCATTATGCATATCATTCTGGTAATATGTAGCTTTCTATGTATTATACATTCTCTTTATTAGCATACTTACACAGTTCAGGGATGCATCCTGTTTAGAAACCAGCCAAACCCTGGTTGAGGGTATCCCTCATACTCCTTTGTAGGTCTTTTAAGTGGTGCTTGTGCTGTTCTCTAGTGCATGGGATACCAGCTGCACTGGATACAGCCTGAGCCAAATTATTCTATGCTTCAGACTTGTACTGGGAGCCAGGATAGTCCCCCTGCAGAAGACTTTGGCTGTGGTGCTTTACTAGGAGTCCCATAAAGATTCTGGACTCCTGAATATCCTACCTCTGAGCTCTAAATTGGGCACCTTCTCATCTAACACCAGTCATGTCTAATCCCAAGAATAGCAACCAAGTAACCAAGCCCAACAGCGAAAAGTGACACTGCAAGAAGAAAAAAATGCTGTTCCAAAGCCACAAAATGCTATTTTAATAAACATTTGTAAGCACTTTCATTTCAAGTGCTACAGAAACATCATCAGACAAACAGATACACTACCTCACATCCTTTAAATAACATAAAAACCTAATTTCCTTAAGGGATGGACATCAGTTCTGTGAGGGGGTGGGGCCCAAGTGCAAGGCATGATATACAACATCTTATGCAACATCTCACTTTCTAAGAAAGGTGGTGCCAAAATGCAAGATACAAAGTTACAAAACAATTTGTTACCTTCATAAAATTCTAGTGCATTTGGAATACTAAAAGCTAGAAAAACATGTATACAAACATAGAAGTTAACGCCAATAATACAATTGCATTAGTTACTTTGTATACTAAAAAAATGCATTCAATTTTATAATAAAATTCAAACAATACCTGCTTTCAACTTTAAAATAGGTTTGATCGATATGTACTCAGTAAGCCCTGGGGGAGTAGTGGCATTTAAGAGAACTTGCCAATACAGTTCCCTTTTCTTCACTAAGGTCTCCCAGTCACCCCCTTTGTCTAGTACACCCACCTTTTCCAAAATAACAAACACAAATTTCTTAAAACCAGGACATGTGGTGAAATATTTATGAAGTGTGTTACTTGTGTTTTTGCTCTTAATAGCATAAAGATGCTAATAAATTCACATATGTAAGAAGATCTTAGTTTTTCCATTATAAAACACAGAACAAGCACAAAAACTGATATAAACAACCCCCTTGGTGTTACAGTCATAGTTACCTTTAACAGTAAGCAAGAATGGGCAACCTTGAACAAGAAAACTACTAACTTCCAGGATAAACCTGCATTGTCGGCAGGCCCCACATTTTTTCATTCCACACCCATTGGTGTGGCCGTTCATTTGTTGCTTGTTGGTTCCAAAAATACCCAGTTTTTGTTATTTTTATAAATGAATTTGGGTTCTGGGCCCAACCTATCCAAAAGTTCCAATGATCCAAAAAACTTTGCCCAGTGTTTCTTAATCATGTCCTGTAATAAATAAATACCTGGATTATATTGCAAAACAAATACTTGTGACAAGTTATGCCAGTCATGTCAAGTGTTAGTTCCTTGACCATCAAGATTAATAGAATTGGTACCCACATCATTGTTGCATAAAAGGGGCTTATATCTAACATCCCTGTTTTCAATAACACAATCAATGGTGCTATCTAAAAAAATTTTTGAGGTAACCCCTTTTGAGGAACATACCAACCAATTTCCCAACCTCTACTTTGAGCACTTCACCATCTGAAAACAACCTACAGAGCCTAACTGACCTTTTACTACATTTTTCTTTTACCAGATCGGATGCTGGCTAGAGAAATGTAAGTAGGCATTAGAAAAATATATATACATATATATATATATATATATATATATATATATATATATATATATATATTAGATTCATATCTGAAATTCTCCAAGTTCTTATAAAGAGTCACATCCAAAAAATCTATTGAGTTATTATGATGGTGATGATTAAACTCCAAGAAATAGGTAGAGTGGTTAAGGAAGTCCATACAATTTTCTAGGTCCTCCAAACTTCCATTCCACAAAATAAAAATATTACCCAAAAATCTCATATACAAACCCAACATAGGTGCAAATACTGAATTAAAATTAAAATCAAAATTAGTTTCCAAGAACCATAAGAACATATTGGCAAAGACAGGGGCACACGAGATCCCCATCACAATGCCAGTATTCTGTTTGTAGTACTCTCCCTTCAAAGTATACAAAGTTGTTTGTCAGGACAAGTTCCATAATTTGATATATAAGACTAATTTTATTATTGGACATAATAGACCCTTTAACCAGAGCTTGGTGGAACCAGTCCAGTCCTTCATCATGGGGATTAGCGGAAAAAAGGTCCTTTACATCGATGGTCACCAGTAGGACATTAGGCAAAAAAGGACACCCTGAAATCAAGTTCAGAAAGTGCCATGAATATTTTAAGATGTGACTTTTGTTCACAAAAAAGTTTTTAATTTAATATCAACAAATTTTGCCAGTGGTTCAGACTTTGAACCTGCTGGTGCCACTATAGGTCACAATGGAGGGTTAGTAACTGATTTATGAATCTTGGGAATACCAAAAATTCCTGGGATCTTAGAATTGCAGACAGTCAGAAATTCTCTAACTTGAAGAGGTAGATCAAATGTAACAAATATGTCTTCAAAAATGAGGTCTATACTATGATAAGCAATGCTCACCTCATTTTGTGATAACTCAACAAATAATCTACCATTTTGTAAAAATTCCAGCATCTTTGAGGAGTACAAAATTCTGTCCATGATGACAGTATCCCCTCCTTTGTCTGGTGTCATAATTTGTATGCTGGAATCCTTGGCAAGTATATGCGTAAGTTCCCTCTCTTCACTGGAAAGGTTGTTGAACTTATACCTCCTATGGTTAGAATGCCAATCCCTGATGTTTTGCTCACATAATTATTCATAAAGATGTATACTTGGAAATAATGGTGGGTTGAATGTACTAGATCTTCTCAGTAATGGAATATCAGACTCTTGCTCATCAGGAGGTAAAATACATTTAAGGTCAATTTTCTGGTAAAAAGTTTAATTTCTGTTACCACATCGACCAAATCAGGTTTCTTAGAGGGTACATGTTTAAAACTGTGATGGAACAATGAACCAAACACAGGAGAAACAAGAAGTAATGAAAAATTTTAATTTTGCAACCTTGAAATTTGTATACGTTAACAGATGCATCAACATGATCATTACCATAAAATGTGTTCTCAGCTACTAGTTCTGCGGTCGTTTCCAACAGAAGTTCCAAAAAAACTGTGTTTTTTGAATGTCCCTAGATATAGGGTGACCCCTCTTTTCGAATCTTTCCTGAATTATTTTGAACCTCCAAAGGCCATTCTGGTCATTGTTGACATTATCTTACCATTGTTGGGGTTAACACCATCATTGTCTTCACCGCTGTCATTGTTGGAACTGAAAATACCAGTACAATTTTGTAGCCTAAGGTAAACATCCTTATTAGTATAGTCCTTGGTGTCCCTTAAAATTTTTTTCTGTTTTCTGGAAAAAGAGATATTTTCCTTTTCAGCCACTTTGACAAAAATACATTGAAAACTGTCAATATTATGCTTATAAAGCAGGTCATTTCTTAACTGTGCATCTAAATTCTTAATTTCTTCTTCAATAGAACTTAGGTTCCTTATAAATTCTCCTTGATAATGAGTTTCATTAGTATACAACCCATTTTGTCACAAAAATCCAACAGTTCAAAGACCTGAATGTAACACCATTTGGGTATTTCCAAAGGCGCTGTCCTCTAGGGACCTGCTTGTAATGATTTAAATGTTAAAACCAGTTTTTCTATTTTACTCAGCCTGGCTTTAAAAGGAAGTTCACTGTCATTATTGTCATTACTTTTAAAAACAGGACTAGTAGAATTAACTGCCTCATCAAAATTGTACATTGATTTAAAAAAAATCACTTAAACTGTAAGTATTGACAGATAAATGTACCTGTATGCAATGTTCTCAAGTTAACATTTCTATGAATTGTCATATCAGCAGATATACCTTCCCCAAAGTCCTGCTGAAAAGCTGGAATATGCTCTGTGGACAAATCATAAGGTGGGGAGGCTGTTCTATTCCAAGGAACAGCATTTGCATTAGAAGAAGTTATAAGAACATCCACATGTTGCTTTAAATCATCCATGCACTTAATAAGTGCTGTTAGTTCCATAGAGGTAGTAGTGCAAGTTGAATTAAGAGTCCCAACTCCTGGACTATTGAAAATATCCATTTGTGACATGGTGGAAGGTAAAAAAAGCAGTACCAAGTAACCAAGCCCAACAGTGAAAACTCCTGGACTATTGAAAATATCCATTTGTGACATGGTGGAAGGTAAAAAAAACAGTACCAAGTAACCAAGCCCAACAGTGAAAAGTGACATTGCAAGAAGAAAAAATGCTGCTCCAAAGCAACAAGATGGTATTTTAATAAACAAACGTAAGAGCTTTCGCTTCCAGTGCTACAGAAACATCATCAGACAGACAGAAACACTACCTCACATCCTTTAAATACCATAAAAACATCACTTCCTTAAGGGATGAACCTCACTTCCTTGAGGGAGTGGGGCCCATGTTCCAGGCATATTATACTACATCTTATGCAATATCTTACCATAAAATTGAACCTTAAATGCATTTTACCTCCTGATGAGCGAGGGTCTGATATTCCATTACTGCGAAGATCTAGTACCTTCAACCCCCCCCCCATTACTTCCAAGTTTACATCTTTCTGAACAATTAAGTGAGCAAAGCATCAGGGATTGGCATTCTAACCATAGGATGTATAAGTTCAACAACCTTTCGAGTGAAGAGAGGGAACTTATTCATAGACTTGCCAAGGATTCCAGAATACAAATCATGACACCAGACAATGGAGGGGATGTTGTCATCATGTACAGAATTTTGTACTCCTCAAAGATGCTGGAATTTTTACAAAATGGAAGATTTTTTGTTGAGTTATCACGAAATGAGGTGAACATTGATTATCATAGTATAGGCCTAATTTTGGAAGACACATTTATTACATTTGATCTGCCTCTTCACATTACAGAATTTCTGACTGTTTGCAAGCCTAAGATCCAAGGAATATTCCCAAGATTAATAAGTCAGTTACTAATCCTCCATTGCGACCTATAGTGGCACCAGTGGGTTCAAAGACCGAACCATTGGCAAAATGTGTTGATATTAAATTAAAAACTATTTTTGTGAACAAAAGTCACATCATTTGTGACACTTTTTGCACATGATTTCATGATGTCTTTTTTGACTAATGCCCTAATGGTGACCATCGATGTAAAGGACCTTTTTCAGTTATTGCCCATGATGAAGGCCTGGACTGGTTCCACCAAGCTCTGGTTAAAGGCTCTAATCTGTCCATTAATGAAATTAGTCTTAAATATCAGATTATGGAACTCACCCTGCCAGCTTTGTAGTTGTGATAGGGTTTTTGCAGAGATTTTATTTTGTAGAAAGGAAGTTTGGAGGGCTTAGAAAATTTTATGGACTTCCTTAACCACTCTACTGATTTCTTGGAGTTTACTCATCACCATCGTAACAGCTCAATGGACTTTTGGATGTGACTCTTTATAAGAACTAAGAGAATTTCAAATATGAATCTTGTATCTATAGGAAACCAAGCTTTTCGAATGCCTACTTACATTTCTCTAGCCAGCATCCAATCTGGCAAAACAAAAATTTAGTAAAAGGTCAGTTAATCAGGCTGTGTAGGTTGGTTTCAGATGGTGAAGTGCTCAAAGTAGAGATTGTGAAATTGGTTGGTATGTTCCTCAAAAGGGGTAAACCGAAAGATTTTTTGGATAGCACCATTGATTATGTTATTGAAAACAGGGACGCTAGATATAATCCCCTTTTATGCAACAATGATGTGGGTACCAATTCTATTAATGTTGATGGTCAAGGAACTAACTCTCAACATGATCGGCATAACTTGTCACAAGTATTTGTTTTGCAGTACAATCCAGGTATTTATTTATTACAGGACATGATTAAGAAACACTGGGCAATGGTTTTTGGATCATTGGGACTTTTGGGTTGGGGGAGACCATAAAAATAACAAAAATAACAAAACTTTAAAAACCAACAAGAATGGGAAAAATGATCCTGGAAGTTAGTAGTTTTCTTGTTCAAGGTTGGCTTACTACTGTTAAAGGTAACTATGACTGTAACACCAAGGGGGTTGTTTATATCAGTTTTTGTGCCACTTGTTCTGCTTTATGTTGTCAAAACTAACAGCCCCTTATGTATGATAATATATTGGTATCTTTATGCTATTAAGAGCAAAACACAAGTAATGCACTTTATAAACATTCCACCACATGTCCTGGTTTTAAGAAAGTTGTATTTGTTATTCTGGAAAATGTGGGTGTACTAGACAGATAGGGTGACTGGGAGATCTTAGTGGAGAAAAGGGAACTGTATTAGCAAGTTCTCTTAAATGCCACTACTCCCTCAGGGCTTAATGAGTACATATTGATTAAAACTATTTTAATGCTGAAAACAGGTATGTTTGCTTTTTATTATGAAATTACATGCATTTTTTAATATACTAAGCAACTAATGCAATGTTATTATTGACATTAACATCTATGTTTGTATATATGTCTTTTTTAGCTTTTAGTATTCACAATGGACTAGGATTTGATGAAGGTAACAACATTTTTGTAACTTTGTTTCTTGCATTTTGACGCCACCTTTCTTAGAAAGTGAGATGTTGCATAAGATGTTGTATAACATGTCTTACACTTGGGCCCCACCCCCTCAAGGAAGTGAAGTTCATCCCTTAAGGAAGTGATGTTTTTTATGGTATTTAAAGAATGTAACATAGTGTATCTGTTTGTCTCATGATGTTTCTGTAAATGAAAGCACTTCCATTTGTTTATTGAAATACTATTTTGTGGCTTTGGAGCAGCATTTTTTTTTCTTGATCCCAAGAACAGAGCAATGGAGAATTATGATTTCCAGCCACTTTATGTTATCAGGTTTACTGGTAGTGCACAAACTTGAGAAATGATGCCAACTGCATTTGCTCAATGTTAAGTGGAGAGCAATAGTGACAAACAGAGGGGAAATAAATTTTTGAAATTGGAAGGTTCATCTGACACTTGACATTAGTTTTTGAGGGGTGTCTGCTGCTGTTGCTGTTATGTGATTTAACTTTGGAGGCATGCACTTGGAGCATAAATGTCATGACCTGCCATGTTTGTTTGGCTCAATACATTGCTAAAAACTTATGTTTACAATGTGTGATTCAAGCCTATACATAAGGGACAAAACATTTTCTTCTACAGTGGTGATTTTCCATCTTTGTCATAGAAGAAGTGCTAATCACACATAGTCACACATCACTGATATATAAAGAGGACAGATTGAGGAGTTAACCATGTCTGTTTGTGACCTGATTAAGGTCCTTGTATATACATTAATTTGCATATGTGGTTTATTTAAATGTGAAGGCCATCCAAGTCCAGTTAGCAGAATTATACTTACAGAAACATAGTAGACACTATACCCTTGTCATACATCTGAAACTTCAGAACATAATAAGGGTGTGTTTTTCCCATACACATAATTCATATTATCTCCACTATTTATAATTATGTATTATAATGTATCATAAGTGATATTAAACATAATGTGAAATGGAACAACAGCAAAAATATATGGATTTCCCTGTATTAGATTCCAGAAGGCCTATATTAGAAAACCGACTGTTTAGGTGATCGAACACGATTTAACACAGGGAAAGATTTCCCTTGGCTGTTCACCAGAGTTTTCTATTTCCCTACTGTTGAGTGAGCCCAGAGTTGGTACATTTAGTTGTTGAAAATCCCACTTAATTTAGATGTAAAGTAATGTTTTTTGTGTTGTGGCTGAGGATTGTGCAGTTTGATGTTAGAAGATCGATGTTTAGTTGTTCGATCACCTAAACATTCAGTCTTCTAATATAGACCCATTTCTAGGGCCATGTGTATGACAGCCCTACACTTACATCTGTTGCCACAGGAATATTGAAATAACATTTGATATTTTCCTGTTCATTACTCTAAACTGAACTGCCATAATGATAACAATATGTTACATTTCCTGTGTTAGAACCCAGAACCACCTGTATTCTAGCGCTAGCCCTAGACTTACACCTACTTCCACGGGAATAGCTAAATAACAGTTGCATAATGTCCTATTCATTCTTAACTTCTGTGCTTTAAGTTAAGCACAATGCTGCTTAGCATGTTTGTGCAGTGCCCAGAGAATTAATTGAATGTATCCATTTTGATATTATTGATTGTTTGCTTCCTGTCTGCAGGTGTTGGATGGTTGCACATGTTGGGGAAGCTTAATAAGTACCACACAGTGTTGCTTAGCATTGTTGCACAATCAAAATCAGAAACTGCAATAATGTATCCTTTTTGACTTTTGCAATGTCTCCACCCTGTCTGCAAATGTTCTGTCTGTCTCCTGTGTGGCCAGGTTTGTGAACTGCCAAATGGTGCACAAGCAAATTAAGCCCAGCCAAACATGACATTTTTTGTGTTTCTCCATTTCCCCTCTCTATAGAAAGCCATGCACCACACATACACTGACATAAAAAAATGCAAAATTATACAAAAGAAGGCAATACATCTATTACATCAACAGCAGGACTCAAATTAATGTTAGTACACATGCCATGTTTTCATTAAGGTCTGGATTTGAACTGTCACTCCAATGAACATTTAAGACACACTAAGGTTGTTTTATTCCACTTTGCCACAGAAACAGCTTTGTAGCAGCAACTGAAAATCATTATGCATGTAACCTACTGCAACTGCATCCACATTACTACCAAAACCTATGACAGTTGTTTGTACATGTTTTAATTTCAGATGTAGAGCAATGAGTGATCACACAACTATTTCTGACTATTGCTTGCATATATGTAGCTCTTTCTTATCTTTGTTGCTTATTCTTGTCATATCTGACAAGTAATCTGAGACATGCAGTCAATAAGGCATTCTATATCATTGTCCTTAAAATGACTGAGGCTATTAAATGGCAGTAATATACAGTTGTTAGGAAATGAAGGAAAGGTTGAATGTTACTGAACAGAAAATGTGAAATGCGTGCTGCTTACTTATATTTCAATAAAGAAACAAGGTGACTGGACTGAAAGCTGCGCTAACCAAAAATTGGAATAAGTTAAGTAATAATGAAGGCAAAATTTATTTAAAAATGATTAAGCACCTTTGTTTTATATCCTTTAGGAAGTCATTAGAATGAAAAAAAGTCCATCCTTTTATATACCAAATGCAATAGTAGTCAATTAGTCAATAACCTAATTGATTGCTTCATAAAGGCACAACTAATGTTAAGGCAACAACATACTTAAAATACACAGTTTTTAAAAATCCCCCACACAGACAATAGACTCCAAATACATCGTTAAAACAAATTATTCAAAATTGTACCCAAACCAATGCTGTTCAAATAGACTAAAATAAGTTTACATAGACAGCTAAATTAACAACTTCTATAACTTAGCAGATCTCTGTTTCAAAACTGGCTGTAGAGAAATGTAATCATTCAAACCAAAAAAATGTAAAAGCATTAATTCTAAACTGCCACACTAGCTATCTATATTCAAAAACATTTTCCCAGTCTCCTCCCTAGGATCTAGTTCTACTTTTTTCCAAAATACCAAATAAAAACTCATCATGTATGACCTTTGACAGGGAATGCTTATACAGGGTATTGTTGACATTCTTAGTTTTAATACTGTAGCAATTTTCATATAACCACTTCTTAAATGTTCTTTCTATTTTTCCAACATAGAAGCAGGTACATCTTTACAAACTGCTATATGTATTAAACCTTTAGTTTCAGTATTTCCTGTCTTCAAAAATACTTCTGTGGCAGCTGAATTTCTTAAAACAATACTATCATTTTCCAAAATGTGTTGCCATTGCTGACAGTGCCTGCATTTTTTTAGTTCATAATCTCCCATTTCCATTCCTAATGGTGTTTCTTTCAAATAAATTCTTCAAATTCCAACCAGTATTATCAATATATCTGGGATCTGAACCTAAAATATGCACTAATTCAGGGCTGTGTCTGAACATATTATAATTCTTATAAATAATGATCTTCACTTTAGGTAAAGAGTGGTTGAATTCCACCTCCATCAACCTATTGAAATTTCTGTCAGTCTCATCTGCATCTGTCCTTAAAATGCCTAAATTGGGTTTGCAAAACCCTGTGCCAAAAGGTTTTATATTTCTTACCCCATGATGTAAGTATTTCCTTTATAATACTTGAAGTTACATCAATGAGATAATCCTTGTCCACAAATAAATTAGAAATAAAATCAATCTATTTTACTAGGTCCTCAAACTCAGATGTCATCCTAGTGGCTTGAATACACTGCCCTTTCACCAGATTTTTTAATGTGAAAAAGAAAGGGCTTGGTGTAGGGCAGGTATGAGTTAGTAAAAGAAGGCTTATGATACACCTTTAACTTAAAATTTCCATTCACAATTTCAATCAGAGCATCCAAACAGTTAGCAAATGTCTTGTTGTAACAGTATGTAAACTATAAAAAGTAGTGGTACTGTTTAAATAGTTAATAAATTTAATGATTCCTTCCTCTGACACTTCTCAAAGAATGAAGATGTCATCCAGGAATCTCAGATATAATTTGATAGAAACATGAAACTCAGACGCAGATGCAAACAGCTTCTCCCACCCTAGCAACACCAGGTTTGCATATATCAGGGAGCAAGCTGCATCCATTGCAACCCATTTTATTTGCCAAAAGTTTTCTCCCTCAAAAACAAAAAGTTAATTTCTAAAACTACTATGTCCAGTTCTGACAGCAAATTTAACTCTTCCTTTTTCTTTACATCAAAAGAGGACAGACTCTCTTGAAATGAATTCAATCCTTCTTCTAGCAGGATAGAATAGGATAAATTTACAATATCAATAGTTAAAAAACAACACTATCTGTAATTATGTCTGAAGAAAGCCTTCTCAAGAGATCCCAAGAGTCTCTTAACATATGCATTTTTGCTCACATAATAAACTTTAAAGACCTGTCAATATATGCAGCCATGGGGTGAGTTTTTGTTCAGCCACAATAGGTCTGAAAGGTGGATTCCCGATACTCTTATATATATTTGGAATTCCAAAAATAGTGGGGACTTTTGGCTTGTGAACTTTCAAAAATTGATATGCTTTGAAAGAAGTCCTATTATCTATCCTCAGATCTTACAGGAACAAGTCTGTTCTATGTTATTCAATGTTAATTTAATTTATTAAAATTAATGAGTGTATGGAGTTGTCAAGCATAGTAAGAAACATGGCATTAGAGTAATGTTTAGTGTCAAAAAGCACTGTCCCACCACCCTTGTCAGGCTTCATAATCCTAATATTGGCATTCTGGGCCAAGACATCTAGGGTTTCCTTCTCTTTATATGTCAAGTTATACATTCTTTGTAAATTTTTACTAGTAAACACATTATATAAGTATACCATACAGGCTGTTTCAAAGACTTGTAGTCTAGGATGTAAAACAGGGTAGAAAAGACTTTTCTTATAAATCCTTTCTTTTTCTCAATTGTTCACCTTTCCTATGCTGTCATACAAAAGAGCCAAATTTTATTTTCAGATATCCTCATTTTTCTCTAATTAGATGGCTTACTCATCTTTGCAGAGTCTTTTTCAATGTTTCAGGAATCTTTCACTGGTGGGGGGTTTCTTACTTATGCTGAGATTCCAAGAGGATATTCAACATCCTTTTTGACTCCTTCTCACAGGATTGTATTCCTGGGGTGTCAGCTAGACACCTTAATTTAAAGAAGCTTTCTTCCACAGAAATCAAAAATATATATCTAGACTTATTTATAAGGTTTTACATTTAGACTTTGGTCACTGTGAGGGAATACCTAATGGCATTTATTCTTATAATACTCCTGTCAAGGCTCCACATGAGAAAAATATAATGGTATCTGATGTCCCTTTGGTATAAGCTCCAACATCCTTTGTCTTTTCAAACCCAAGTCCTATGGTTTATCAGAAATTAAATCACTTGATGGAGATAACAAATTTTCCAAAACCTAGGTCATCCCTTCTCCCTCCCTGTTCCAAAGCTGTCAGTCATAACAGATACCTCAGACTTTGCTTGGGTTGCAGTTTATGGAGGGATAAAAATGCAAGATATGCAGGACAACAAGTGTAGATGCAAGCACATAAATATAAAGGAAATGTTTGCCGAGATCATGGCACTGAACTCCCTGAATCATTCTTGGTTCCCTAGACTTTTTCAAGTTGTTAATGATGACACTACAGTCATGTAGTACATCAACAATAAAGGGGAGCCAGGTCATATCCCCTTTGCAGACTAGCCATGTTTGGTTGCTATATAGCTTCATAGTACAATCTTACTCAACAGGCAATCTACTTCCTGTCAGAGCAAAACTGTGTGTCAGACAACCTGATCAGGACGAGGGCAGATCCACATGAATGGAGACTAAATTGTAAGGAATCTTCCAAGATTTTATCCATCTCTGGGGAATTCCTCAAGTTATTCTGTTTATCTGCTGGCAGGATTCTGCTCATTGACTCCAAGTAAGAAAGCCTGGAAGACAGATAAATTTTTTTGTCCTTGAAAGGGTATTCCTGTATGCTTTTCCAACCTTTCCACTGATATTCAGGGTATTTTTGAAGGTTCAGAAGTAATCCACCAAGATCATTATGATGACTTCCTTCTGGCACAGGCAACAGTGGTTATCCCTTCCTTTGGAAATGAGCAAATGTAATTACCACAAACTTCCACACAGAATGGATTTACTCACACATGATCAGGTGTGTTTGATACACTCCAGCCCAAATCAAACACATTAACAAATGGAGAAGATTTTCTAGTTGGTGCCAAAAGTATAATCTGCACCAGTTTAGGATTCTTTATTCTCTGGTATTACAATATTTATGTGAGTTACTATACTATAGTCTTTCTTGTTCCTATAAAAAGCTTCTTTTATCAGCCATTTTAACATGTCTGCCCATGGATATTCTTCTTTTAATGCATTCTCATGTCAAAATGTTTTGGAAAGGGGTTTGCGTAAAAGGCCTCCAATAGAGCCAGTTGTCCATCCTTGGATCTAGATTTTGTGTTAAAGAAGCTAAAACTTGCTCCATTTGAACTGGCTAACCTGACTGATTTGAAGTTTTTAACCTGGAAAACTGTTTTGTTGCTTCCTCTGACCTCTGTAAAAACAGTAAGTGATTTGCAAGCTCTTATGTTAAGTCAACTCTGTCTCATTTTCCATAGAGTCAGGTTTTCTTTGAGAATTAATCCTTCTTTCATGCATAAAGAGGTATCTGGATTTACTTTATGGCCAAACTAGGTATCATCCCATTTTTTTCCTGAATCTAAAATTGAAAAAAAAATGTTACTTCATACCTTGGATTTCTGCAGACAACTCAGGTACTATCTTGACAGAAATAAATCTTTCAGATCTTCAGATCAGTTGTTCATTTTTTGTGAAGGTAACAAGAAGTGACAACGTGTGTCAAAACAGACTATTTCCAAATGGTTGTTACCTTTGGTTATAATCACCACAACAAAAATATTACAGGCAGGGTCTTGGCTTCAGCTATGGAGTTTTGGAAAGTGTTAGAAGAAGAAGCTCAGTCCTCTATATATACGTTCACAAGGCAATGTAAGCTTGATTCCTTCTATAGGTCTAGATACAGCTTTGATAGGACCATTTTCCTGGAGCTCCTGGACCCTTCTTCCACCATCTCACAAATGTAGCAAGCTAGGATAATCTATCCATACATCTAAGGCTACTGTAGCAGTTATCAATATGATGAACATAGTGCAGATATGTAAGTAAACTTAACACAACAGTACATGTTTAAATGAACACTGCAGCAGTAACAGCTCTTACCCTCTATCAACATTGTTTTTTGTGCGTTGTTTATACAAGGGTGTAGACATTTATTTTTGTTGTTCCTAACATTGTCATTTCAGGGCTCAACCTCCATCTCTCTAGTGGTATGAAAGCTCTGAAGGGCTAACCACTGATACCTATCTTTTGTAGTCTGTTCAACTCCAGCTGACTGAGGGTTTGGGTGCATGGAAGGTTCCCTGAAGCTTTGGAAACTGGCCGGCTGTTATATCATTGACAGGATATAAGCCTTATAGCTAATGCTACTGTAACTGCAATCATTTGAGTGTCTACTTTATAGAAAAACATATTAAAGACTGGGTCAGTTTTGGAAAACATAATGCAGGAACCACAATACATAAATCTGCTGCCTCAGATAGGCAATGTAGCATTGTTTTCTTTCTTATTAAGAAAATCAGATGAAAGAAACAATTCCTCATCTAATTTTTTATAAAAAAAAAGTATTGCATTGTAGGCAATATGACTAATATTTAACTCTATTCTCACAAGTGCAATCATAAAATAGTGTAGTGGTCAAAACAAAAATATGCTAGAGTAAGGTAAAACAGTAACAAGGAGCCTTTTTTATAAAGTGCAATCAACGTGGCATGCCTG
Source organism: Protopterus annectens (assembly GCF_019279795.1). Lineage (NCBI taxonomy): Eukaryota > Metazoa > Chordata > Ceratodontiformes > Protopteridae > Protopterus > Protopterus annectens. The sequence continues at coordinate 834,074,249 of NC_056735.1, forward strand.
ATGTGAAGGGAAGTCTCTGACATCCATTGCTACTTGTACATGCTAACTCAGAGATTGTTGTATCTCTGATTAAAGAAACATACCTGAAAAAAATAAGAATTACACACACTAGATGCTGACTGCTAGAGTTAGTCAGTAGTGCATTATATTTAAGCTTGGCAACCCCTATGTTACTTAATTGGTGGCTGGCATAAATCCTGCCTTTAATATACTTGCTGTTTTGCAGATATCAAATGAAATGTGTGTTTTTATCTTTCAAACATTCTAAGAATTATATATTTGTTTAGATATCTTTCCTACTGAACACTGTAACAATGAAACACCTTATTAAGCTATATGCACAATTTGTTACCCTGTTTTATACATTATATTGTTTAAAATTATGTTCTCAAGCTGTACAATGTCAGTCATACATTTCATCATTCTTTACCCAGATGAAGCCAAACATGTTAAGATGAACTAGATGGCAGAGACTGTTTCATTATAAAGCAGTGTGTTTGGCTGAAAATGACAGCAACAGTGTTTCTTCTTCCAAATTATGATGGCCTCAGAGAGTTCATTATACAAATTAGGGATGTGCAAGGATACATCTTTTATACTGAACTGAGGGTGAGGCAATTTTTTTTTTCAGTTTTTCAAAATCAGTATGGTAACCATTCTAAATATTTTTGACATGTAGTTTGCCAGGCTGAGCTCTACTAAATCTTATTGTAGGTCAGCAATATTTAAAGTTTTTACCTACTCTTAATTAAAAGATATATTCTGTTCCCAAGTGCTAAAATGGGTCATTTTGTCTATAAAATGAAAATAACATGGACAACTTGATTGTTGTCTGATTGTTTTGCTGCCCTGGGTTTTATGCATTCCACTAATATCATATAAAATATTTGCATTTCTTACTGAAGACTTTCTTCCAAAGGTAAAAGCAAACATTACTTATCATACTTAGACATGTTGTTGAAGTAATCTCATATTAAACAGTTGATGGATTATCTGCCAGTCATTTCTTGATACAATGAAATTTAAAACATTCCTTTCTACAGGAATTGATTGACTGCATTATGAATTTTATTATAAATCTAAAATGTCAATGTTTATGAATTTGCTATTTGCAGTTTTCCAGCATCAGACATCTCTGTTTAATGTTCCATAGTCACATGTTGCCTATATTTATATGTCTGAATAATTTTAGTAAGATAATTTTACTTATTAACAAACTTGTGTTATGCATAACAACCATTACAATTATAATATATGGTGCCTGAATACATGTTTTCCATTAAACATTTTAGTTGCATGTCTATCTTTTGTTGTGTACGTAGCTTATAATAGTTTATATAAGAATGTAGGTCCTTCACATAATTTAAAGTATTATATAGATTTAGGTTGTACAATGGATAGACAGTAACAGATACTATTTTAAATTTAGTAATAAGGAAGCTATTGTTTATATTAGATTGTTGTCATCGAGTTACTTACTTAGTTTCCTTGTTAAGGACAAATGAAATTATGTGGTTTGATCTTTGTCAGCAGCAGTCTATCCTTCAGAGTTACGTGCAATAACAAAATGGACTATTTAATAACCTGGGCATTACCCAGAAGGGACAGGTTTCAGATGTTATTTGTTCTAGCATCCTATAGACCCATATAAATTATGTTAATGAGGTCATTATTTTATGATCTGATGGGAGTGCAACACTTGCTTTTGAAGGAAGGCTGCACACCAGTAAACATGTTTTTAAGGATGTTTTCCCATATGAGTACCTTAGCACAAACTGCAAAACAATGTCTATTGTCCTACCAACATTTCATCTAAGGAGCTGAAAGTATGACAGCTGGCTGAATTTCGTTTATGTTCTCCCTTGATGTTACAAATGTTTAATGATCAGTAAAGTGCATGGCCAACATTCGGTAGCTGCAATATGTCCTAATAGTTATTCAGCACTGTTATGGGGTCCTGCACCATGACATATCCACATAAATATCATTTCTCTTTATCCGTAGGATTGTAGAATTTCAAAATCCTAAAATATTACAGTTCTTCAAATCTAGTGACGCTGCTGATAGAACACTTGTACTCATGTTTATATATATATATATCTATATATATATATATCTATATATATATATATATATATATATATATATATATATATATATATATATATATATATATATATGTATGTATGTATGTATATATATATATATATATATATATATATATATATGTATGTATGTATATATATATATATATATATATATATATATATATATATATATATATATATATATATATATATATATTTTTTTTTTTTTAATTTTGCACACAAATAACTTATGTTCTGACACTTCACTCTGTTTAATGCATAATGCACTGAATCATAGGGAATGAGTTTAGGATTTTAGTCATTTATCTGTAGAAGTTATTATCTACAGAAATTGATAAAGTACAAATTTATAAAGGAATACTTAGTGCATTGCAGTTGTTGTGTCTTTCGGCTTTTCCCAGTTAGGGGTCACCACAGCAGAACTCCGGTCTGCTAATGATTGGCAGTGGATTTTTATGTGCCGAGTTGTCAACCCTGGCACACAACCTTCAATGAAGGCACACCCATTCACGCATGTTTCCACACAGAAGACGCCCTAGCTGAGAATTGAACAGGACAATGTCTTACTGTGAGGCGACAACACTACTGCAGCACCACCGCCGCGATTTTGTAATACCATAAAACTTAAACAGTGATTGCACTTGTATAAAACAACAGACTAGTAAAAAATAAATAGTGGAAACAAATGTTTGAGAAAGTATAAACTGACAATTAGTACTGTAGGTTATATAGAGGAAACAATGAAGATATGGTAGGGAAGTGAAAGTGAAGGCAGTCATATTAAAGTGAATCAGTTTAACATTGCTGAATATCAAATAATGTACTTATAAAGGTGCTGGTATTAATAATAAGCATTTTGGATTTAACCATTTAGCTGGAACCCTCTGAAAAGACAGCATGGTGATATATTTGTTACTATGTCATCTGATTGTTTCTGTTCCAATTGCATTGGACTGGTTGATCCAGTATAACTTTAATGGTTTGGGAGGGTGGCTTAATGGTTAAGGTGTTTGCCTTACAAGGTGCAGGGTTCGAGTCTCACAAGGGGATAATTGGCTAGGCTTAAAATGGCTCGCAAGGGCAGTTAGCTTAGTACTAATCTATGAACCTAATGAACTTTTCTCAAAATTCATTATAGGATTGACATTTCTGGTATGTGAAAGAATGACTTCCAGAATTTAGGTACTAAAACTTAGAAGTTGTTTTAGTTGTAGTCTACATGGTATGAAGCTGATGAAAAACTAGGGTGATGGTACATAAAGTACACATAACCGGCCTTAGGCATAGGCCAACTAGAAGGCCGCCTAGGGCACCGGTCTAGCAGGAGTGCTTTTCCAGTATTTATTTGGTGTAGATAGACCAGGATGGCAGCACCAGATAATGTAGTGGGAGGGGGTGCTGTGGAGCACCAGTTGACCTAGGGCCACTCCTGAAAGTACAGAAACTGTAGTTGCTTTTTCTGAGTGTGACTGTCTACTAGAAAGAGAAAGGGATATTGCATTAGAAGGTTCATTTTTTTTAGTATTTTCATTTGTTGACTAAGTACATGAGAGACCCTTTATGGACTATTTTCAGCCATGACTCTAGTTAAGGGATAAAGGTAAGTATAGTATTTATAGCAAGTTTACAGTAGCCTATAAACCTACTTGTTTTTAGGAATCAACCAAATTATGCAGAGAAAATCAGCCAGACAAAAGAAAGACTTGCAATCTCCATACAGACATTAATTTGATATCAGGCTTAAACTACGGGCCTCAGAGTTGTCAGACAGAGACTTAACAATGATAATTAAGTGAGCTCTACTGTTTAATTAAACAATGAACTTTGCTTATTATTGGGAAGTGATTTTCATATGTGAATCATAGGATCATAGAATGCTACTAGGCTAACTGCCTCAGGGCCATTACGAGCCTAGCCAAGTTAAACCGTGTTCCTAAGGGTATCTAGTTAAAGCAGAAACTAAAATCAGCACCTATTGCCCCTGTCCAAGAGGGACAAAGATGGAACCCCTAGGGTGAATTTCCAGTTGCCCATCCAGTGATCCAACTTAACACTTAAATAGGGCCAATGAGGGCCTTTGTTTAACATGAATAGGATGCTTGTTTCAAAGGTAGGACAACCTCTGTGAGAAAAATCTTTCTAGCAAGTTCTGTTGATGTCACATACCAGGTTAAGATCCTTTGAGTGAGTGACCCGTGTGCCATTTTACTTGTGAAATTGCAGCATGTCCATTAAAACGGGGTCAGAGATTGCTCTATATGGAAGGCACAGGTCATCTTTGAGCAGTCTGCATGACACAGAGTAAAGTGACAATGCTTTCAGTCTGTCAACATAAGACAGATCTTGAATACCCACAGTTTTCTTTGTAAGGAACCTTTGTGGTCTCTCCAATTGCTGCAGGTGTTTGGAAAGGAACATACCAAAGGGAGCATTGTACTTCATTTTGGCCTGATGAGGGAAGAGTTCAGGGGGATTATGACCTCTTTTTTTCTGGAGACAATGCCTTTACTTAAGAGATGAGCAATATAAAATGCCCTTCTTACCAATGTGGAGACATGGTGATCGAAGTTAGAAGACCTTTGGGCCTGAATCTCTCGCCACTGACTGTGTGCTTATAGTATTGCTATTGATGTGGTAGTTTGAAAACATCACCTTTACCAAAGGGGATGATAATGCATTTTTTTGCATTAAGTTTAAGACCATGACTTTGGCACCAGTCATTAGTCTTTGTAAGACTTTCTTGGAGGATGTTGACATTGCTAGACGTTTCAATGATTATTCCCAGTTTTCAGTCATCAGCAAACTTTGTCAGTCACAGTCTATTTGTTTTAGCCTGTACTTCAGAGAAGTATATTCTGAACAATAGAGGTCCTATAACCAAACCATATATAACACCACTGGTTACTGGTCTTCTGGAGGAGGTGGAGTCCCCTATTTTGACCATATTAGTTTTTCAGTGACCCATTTTGCAACCCCCTGACAATATATGGGTTGATACAGTTTATAAGTGGAACTAAAGTAACAACTTTACAGATTCTCTTGGCTATTTGAAAGAATGTATTTTTTTTTCTTGGAAGTTGTTGTAATTAGAGTGGGAGGCTATACTTTAAATGAGTTAATAATAAGTCCTTTACCAATAGCTCTCTTGTTTCCCAAGAAAAAAATGCAAACATTTCTTTAAGCAGAAAAGGAATTTGATTACTTTTTATTTTATTTGACCAATATTGAGCCAAAATGTAAGGCTTTGGTCAAACCATGTTGTGAGGTATTTAAATTCAAGTCTTTTTCCAGGGTATGAGGTTGAGGACAACGTTCTGCAAGTTTTTAGCATCCAAAGTTACTATCTGGTTTTGTTACTACTGAACAGAAACACTGCTCCAAAGCCACAAAATAGTATTTTAATAAACCAAATGTTAGCTCTTTCATTTCCAGTGCTACTGAAACATCATCAAACAGATATACCACCTCACATCATTTAAATACCATAAAAAGTTAAACATCACTTCCTTAAGAGGGTGGTGCCCAATGTTATACAGCATATTATACCATGACCCCCCCCAAAACGTGCACGCTGATTGGCCAGCGTGCCCGTTGTAAATCGAGTTATACTAATGGAAAAAGGTCAGGTCGCCCGGACTTTTTTCCATTAGTATAACTCGTTTTTTTAAAACACTGTCTCGCTATGTTAAATGGGTTTAACATAGCAAGACAGTTTTAAAATAAGCAACGGAGATCTCCGTTGCTTATTTTAAAGCTGTCTCGCTATGTTAAACCCATTTAACATAGTGAGACAGTGTTTTAAAAAAAAGCAACGGAGAAAGCAAGATCTCCGTTGCTTTTTTGTTTCGCTATGTTAAATGAGTTTAACATGGCGAGACAGTTTTAAAATAAGCAACGGACATCTCCGTTGCTTATTTTAAAACTGTCTCGCTATGTTAAACTCATTTAACATAGCGAAACACTAAAAAAAAAGCAACGGAGATCTTGCTTTCTCCATTGCTTTTGCTCACAGCTCTGATGTACTGCGCAGGCGCGCAGTACATCAGAACTGCCGCAGAATACCAGACAGCTGCGGAAGGGCAGTAAACAGGCATTATACTATGCCATTATTTAAGAAAAGTAATAGTTTCTTTTCTTAAATAATGTCATGGTATAATAGCAATAACCCACTTCTGGGTGTGGGTAATGCTAAATTTACCCACGGTTGGCTTTGTTTGGTCCCTCGGGCTTCGCCCTCGGGACCAAACCACGCCAACCGTGGGTAAATTTAGCATTACCCACACCCAGGCGTGGGTTATTGCTATATTGTGCACCATCTCTCTTTCTGAGAAAGGTGGCACCAAAGTACAACATACAAAGCATTTTGTTACCTTCATAACACATAAGGTCCTAGTGCAGGTACAAAATACAAAACATTTTGTTACCTTCATAACACATAAAGTCCTGGTGCAGGTAACAAAATGTTTTGTATTTTGTACTTTGGTGCCACCTTTCTCAGAAACTGAGATGCTGCACAGGATGCTGTATAACATGCCTTGCTCTTGGGTGCCACCCTCTTAAGGAAGTGATGTTTAGCTTTTTATGGTATTTAAAGGATGTGAGGTAGTATATCTGTTTGATAATGTTTCTGTAGCATTGGAAATGCAAGCATTTACATTTGATTTATTAAAATACCATTTTGTGGCTTTGGAGCATTGTTTCTTTCTTTCTTTTTTTTTTTTTTGCAGTGTTACTTTTCGCTGTTGGGATTGGTTACTTGATTACTACTGAACAGAAGTATAGTGTTTAAGAGCCAATTTTACAGTGACGTAAGGACATTTTGAATGAAGATGGTGACATGTTGCATTTATATATGGCTTTGATATTTGCATAAAAATGATCAGCATTTTTTTTATGAGTCAACTGGAAGTTTATTAAGTAAATTAAGAATAGCTGAGAGGTTGGCACTGACTGTTACAAAATGGCTTGGTTAAAACAGACAGTGAAGAAGAGAGAATTATTTCTTATTTACTGATTCCAGAAGAAACAAGTGCATCAATGAAAACATTATGAAAGTGCATAATTTTATTTATATGTGTAGCTGTAATTTGCTTACCAGAAAAGTCCAATTGGAATAATATCCTGTTTTTAGTGAAGACTTGGGGGGGACTCCACATTGACATAATATGTTTACATTTAAATAAACTTATTAGAAAGCCTAATATAGAAGAGTGACATATTAATTCAGTAAAAAAATCAGCGTCAGTTCATATTGTGTGAATGCATAAATACAAAGTACAAATATTTTGACAGCTATAACAAGTGGAAAAAGCACATGTCAACAGATAAAGTATTCACAAGTTGCTGTTTATAGAGATGACATTATAAAATGATTATAACCTGCATGATCATATACCTTAATGAGATTAATGATTGGCCTCAACAATTGGTTAGAATTTGGGGTCATTTTAGAAGATCTAGTATGTGTCAGCATGGAACTGATGTTTATCAGTCCTACTTGGTTTACATAGGATGGTCTGAACCTCTTGTACTGCATACTGTCTAAAGCTTTTGCTGTCCATGCAGTGTATTTTTTGACAAAGTTCAGTTGATGATATTCCAGTGTGGCAAACATTTCACTATCCAAACATGACATAACTAAAGTTGTTGTGGTCAGTGCCAGAAGACTAAACAACAAGCTATCCAACACTGAGGCACTCCTGCATTTAGAAGGCATCCACATATATATATAATCACTAAAGCCTGGTTTAATTGCCTAGAAAGCACTTACTCCATAGCTGGGTTTAGATCTGATCACATCTTCAAACCCAATGGCAATAGTGCTGGCATTTATATATTTGTCAAGGACTATTCTACCTCTAGAAAGATTTCCAGAGAGCCTCAAATTGAGCTGGGCCAGTGTCAGAGATCACAAAGGTAGCCAGTGGTGTTCCAAAGGGCTTACAGCTGGAACAGTCTTTTTATCTTTTTAGTATTTAATTCTCTGACACCTACAGACTAAAACGCAAGACCCATGGCTAGTCAAGTCTACAGATGACTGCAAACTAGAAGTCATTGTTAAATCCCACTCTGACAGAAAAGCTCTTCAGCAACATCTTATCCTTATAAATATCTCATGCACTGAAATTGGGCTTAAAGTAAATACTAATAAAATCCAGCATTTCTGCATTTAGTGAACCCCACTTCAAAATGAAAATGTGGTTAGAAACCTGAAAACCTGGGTTGATAGGTATCATGTAGCAACAGCTGCCAGGAAATCATATTGTTTAGCACAGCTGTTAATCAATAGATTATCATCCACATCTAAATATGTTGTTGTCCCCTTGTAGTCACTACTGATCAGACCAGTTATAGAATACAATGTCCTTTTTGTGATGTACCTCAGCAAACACTTCAGTCAGTTGGAAAACACACAGAGATTTCTTACAAAGAGCATCAAATGCTTAAAATCCCAACCAGAAAATAATAGAGCTCTCCTTTCATGTGTCATATGGGCTACTGAGAGTCCTGTGTATTGAATTTCAATCCACAGAGATATAGTAGATCAGGATCATTGGTTCCTTCAGAAATCAGTCACAGAAATACTAAAAAGATCTTTAAACTTGCGTCAACAGATCAGTAAAAAAGGCAGGGAGAGAGACTCATTATTCGGCATATCACCAACCTGTAGAACAGACTCCCTTGCAGATATCACAGTGTGAAATACCATCTTTCTTCAAACAGGACTTGTGTAACTGAATAGGAAGACTGAAGCAGCTGTCCTTCTAGGGAGGTACAGCTTAGGGTGTAATGGTCATATGATTCAGTAGTCTTGAACTTTCTATGATGCATATGATTCATAAGAAAGCTGTTAAGGTAAGTTTTGTCTTATCCATGCTGGTTCAGCTATCATTAGTTAGGATTCAAATGTCTTGCATTGTGCATCTTCCCATTCACAAGCAATGATGGTATCTGAGTAATGTGTCCAGCTGGGAATATATGCGTCTTTCATGGTGTTTCCCTAGGATAAATATAACAAAAAAAAAAGCATAAAATCAGATGTGAAGTTCGGTTTAGAGATAAGCCCAGAAATTTCACAAAATGGTCTCACAATGGCTATGTTTCTATTATGAACATTAAATTATTGCAAGTAATGAGGCTGAAGAGACTTTATTGTGGAAGGGAAACAGACCCAGGAATTCATGAAAGAGCCTTGAGTGAGCCATACAGCTCATACTAAAGAGACCCTGCTCCCACAACGTGGAATTTTACAATTTAGATAAATGTTAGCTGCAAAGAGCAAAGATCTCAGTTTCAGCTAATTGGCATGCCTCTGAGTCACAGTTTCACCACAACATGCAGACCACTGTCGTGCTGGTCATTATTGTAGTAAATTACAGCTCATGGAGGCCTTAATACCCTCCCAAGTTACTTTCACCTCCCCACTCACACACACACACACACACACACACACACACACACACACACACACACACACACACACACACACACACACACACACACACACACACTCACATGGCACAGCCCCTGTACCTGTCTATAATGTGTCTGCTCTGACTCTGTCTAATAGTTCCCCCACCTCCAATTCCCATAATAGTTGAAATGTTGTTAAGACACAAGTGTTGTTTCATGCTTGGTAGATGAAAAACATGGATGTTTAGCCATGTTCTCTACCACAATGCAGAGGGGATGGTCATGCTGACCTAAATGGCTAAAAGATTTCTTAAACTGTTTTGCATGTAGATGCCATCTCAGAGGTGGAATGCCCTACAAATCTTTCCAAACTATATATGTCAGGACATTACTGAATCAAAAGCTATGCATGAATTGTAGGAAGTTTTGTCAATAAAGTTTTCAGGTTCTTTTATCTCTTTAATATGGATGAAATAGACTGAAGAAGTAACTGTTGGTGAGATTGATGTATTCAGGATATTGATGCAGGAGGGTTATACACTGTAGTGTATAACATTTATTAATGAAGCCTAAGTTGAAGAAGGGGCCAGCAATGGAATGCATAACATCTGCTATATTGTGATTCTTTATTGTTGCGCACTGGGTTTGGATTACTGCATTTTCTCAATAGTATAAAATATTTCATGCCTTTGTTGCCTGAATGAAAGCAGCTTTATGTGCTTTGTATTGTTTTTTTTTGGTTAGGTTACTCAGGACAACACATTTGTCATAAGGCTTAGTGTTAGAGGTTTTTCTTCCTTTTTTTTTTCTTTACTCTCATATGCAACAACCTTGGTCCTTGACTACTATGTTGTCTAGGAATAGGGGGAATGTCTTGGAGTGAATTAAGAATGCTAATAAGTTCCTCTGATGCTTCTGCTAACATTGCTGCATTGTAATACTGCTGATCAGATTACATATAATGTCAACAGATGGTCTGCCAACAGCAGTTTATTGTTTTGACCTGAAAGTCATTTTAAGTGCTAGTTGTTTTGAATGAAATTCAATTTAATGAGTGCAATATGTTAATGGCTGGTTATAATGGGTTGAAAATTTTGATGGAATTTATTTACTGATAGGAATGTTAGTGATTACTACATTAAGTAGATTATTGTTCTTAAGGTTGTGTCTAACTGGTTTGTATACCAGTTGGATAAATGCCATGTCTGCTAGGAATTCATTGATTTTTTCCATGAGACATAGAAAAGTCTTCCATTATTAATTTTATTTTTGAATGTCATGACCTTGTTTAGTATTTGTTGAGTCAGGTTTTGAAAATTGTCTAAGAAAACTAGGAGTAGGGATTGGCAAATTGAAGATATAATGATTAAGATTTCTAAATGCTGGGATTTTTCAAGTCTGCAACATGGTTGTTAGTTTTCTAAGTCTTATTTGTATAGGTGCTTTTAAGTTATTTTACCAAGGATAAACATGACTTCCGCAAGACATTTTACATTTCTAACATTGAATAGGCATAGGCACAACTGATAAAGTTAAGAGGTTGAATACTTTGCCTTTGATACTATTATGTCAAGAAACTACTTATTTATCAGTTGTCAAGTTTAAAATGTTAATAGTAAATATATGACAATGATGTTTTGATTTTATTTATTGCTGCCTTACAGCAGAATTAATAGTGATATCAGACAAACAATGTTATTTGGAAATTGTATAAGTTATTGGAAAGTACTAGGTTATAGTTTTGGAAATCTGATATATTAGAATAGCATTCTAGTCAATATTTCATTTTTTTGTAATACTTAAAAGGTAGCTATGAAAAGTAATGTTTTTGTAACCATGATTGTTGGTTGTGCTTTTGGAGCTGAGATTTGTTTAGAATTACAACAGTCTCCAGTTTTATTATTTTTGAAATTATTTCTAAAAATGTGTTTGAGAGGGTGAGTGTTTAAAGTTAAGGAATGTGTTACCAAAAGTAGCCGGTTGTCACATTTCTAATTTAGAAATGATTTGACAGAAACTGTCTATCAATACTTTGACTGATTTACTAGTTATATGTGGACTGGGTTGTCACAGAGATGACTAGTAGATGTTTTGGTTTTAAAATTACAATACATAGTGTATTATATAGACTGTATTAATCTCTGCTGCCTTGTAGGCAATTTTAATAACTACTAGGCAGTGGGTGGTATTTACAACTCTATGAGAAGAGGCCTACATAAATCTGTAAGAAACCAAGATGGTGTTTTATAAATGTTCTGAAATATGGGTTGTTGAGAAAATGGGGTGTGAACTGGCTGGAAGTAGAGTTTAATGTTACAACCTTGTCCATCTATGTTGTGTGAAGAACAAGAAACATATCTGTATGTGTAAGAGTATGTCAGAAGTAAGGCAATTCTTACTAAAGTTGTAGGTCACTCCAGGTCACCCAAGGTCATTCCACTGTACTACAAAATTTGTGCAAAAACACCAGGGATCAAGTAGATCCATATGTTCATATACACTTTCTGAGCTCCATATAGTATCATAGGACCATAGGACAAACAAGGCAATTAGATCAGAGACCACATACATTTAACAGTGCCCATCCAGTCATACTTTTAATTGCTTGCCAATGCAAATTAAAAAAAAAAACAGTGCCCATCCAATCATGCTTCTAATTGCTTACCACTTAATATTTAAAAAAAAAATGTGCCTATCCCATCATAATTTTAATTGTTACCACTAATAAGTGAAAAAAATCAGAGTAGAAGACTGCAAAATACAATGTTTACTCCAAACACATTACACATTATGTATGAGAGCTAAAACAATGTTGTCAAAGAGAAGTTACAAGAGGACTTCTTACATTCTGATTAGCTGGACTATAGACTCCAATCAGGTATGGCTGGGAGCTCCTTTATCCACTTGTACAAATAAATCTTGTAACAATTAAAAAATTCAACTTAGTAGTTTAAGACAGAGCGGGGAGAGGTACAATGCAATCAAGACAAATGTAAGTCATAGAGAGATCTCCTTGTGTTCTAATTAACTGTATTTCAGAATTCAATTAGTTTTTGTCCAAAGTACACCAAATAGCCATCAAACATGAAGGAGCAGTGTTGGGAGAGGAAAGCACTCCATTATAACATATTTTTATTGACACTTGGATACTAACCTTCTCCAAAAAGGTCATTCTGTTTCATCAATAATCATAAACTACTACAAACATAGTATGGATATAAAGTAAAGATAACATGAATGAAGCTGTGTAAACATTATAAACAAACCAGACATAGGCACATGTTCAATAGCATATAAGAAGTCACAGTTTACTGTCCTCTAGTTTGACATATGTTAAATGTACCTTTCAACCTAATATATAACACAAGGTACAGATGAAGAAAACCGATGCAGGTCAGACATAAAACAGTAGCTTTATTAAAGGTATGAGTGCTTTCACAGTATCAAACACACTGCTTCATCAGATAATAAAACAAGTAAAACATTGTGTTTTAATATACCCAGTTAAGACATTCACACTCTAGTACTAGTTCCACTTAAATTGCTGTACTACATTCTATACAAAGAGCAACTAACCTGCAGCTAAAACGTTAACATAGACAAGATGCTTATTCCACAAAAGCCATTATTAACAAGAGCTAATGTTAAAAATACATCAACACATGCATAATAAAATACATACGTAACAATAAATCACATTTTTAGTCCCTAATAAAATTCATTATGAACCATACATTTTCCATTGTTCTATATACATACATATTTAACCTATATTTATAAACTAGCATATATAAAACTTCCTGGTGAACCACCACAGCTAAAAACTTTGTTTATTTTAAAAATAGAGACAAAACATAAAATACTTCCAAAGAAAAAGAGCTCTAAATGATTAGCGCTTTCAGCTATTCAGCCTTCTTCAGATCATATTCTCTCCATAGCTCTCCAACTAAAGATAAATAACAAATCATGTCCACATGCTGCAGGCATTACCTACTCATTAACAAATCTAAAACCATAGCAACTAATCATAAATTTTTAGGGATGACAAGCCTGCTTTACTCAGCCTATAGTAGGATGTCGGTTCTTTAGTATTGGTTGGAGCGAGCCATTGTATTTAGGCCTGGGGAGCGATCAGCCCTTAAACTCACTATCCAACTCACTTCACACATTTCAGTGTGGTTCTTTACATCTCCACCCACTGAGTCTGTAGCAATACATGCTAAATCTTTAAACATAGAGCTATGATCAGGATAAGATACAACATGGTCAGCTGGCACATTCTTTAAATCATTGTGCTTAATATCCCTCAAATGTCACATAACTCTGTTCTTCAAATGCTGATCCATTGTCCCATTATAGAACACTGGGCATTTTTGACAAATTGCCAGGTAGACCAAATGCTGAGTATTGCAAGTTGCACTAGCTTTCAACAGATGGCTGATTCCAGATGCAGGATGCACAGAAAGATTGCTGTTTTCTGTATAGGGACAGGCTTTGCACATCCCACATTTGACTGTTCCTTTATTCTGGTATACATTTTTTCAATTCAAAGCCATCCTTGCTGCACAACAGTCTTTTAATAGTCTTTCTATTCTTAAAAACGAACCTTGGTTGTTCTCTTACAATATTTTTCACTTTTGCATCTTCTGTCAACACCGGCCAAAACCTTCTGACCACATCACAGATTCTTTTGCCCATCTGTACTATATGTGAGGATACATTTCAGACCTTGAGTCAAAGTCCTTTCTTTGGAGGCAGTAGCCTCAACTCTGGGGTTAGTTTTCCTCATAAAAATAGGGATGACCTTTATTGTACACTAGGTCCTCTTGTGTACATCTCATAGTAAGATCTCTATAGTGGTAACCTCTATTCCTGAAATGTTTATAGAGAATAACCTGCTCCTTTTCAAAGTTAGCATCTTCAGTACAGAGTCTAGATATACATTGCACTTGATTTATCATGATGTTTTTGAACATGTGACCAGGGTGCATACTATTTCTGTGCAAGTAGTGGTTCTTCCATGTATCTTTTCTGTGCATTTTCATATGTAGACCTAGACTAGGATGTAGGGTTACCTTAACATCCAAGAAATCAATCTTTTCCTTTGAATAAGTTTTCTTAAATTCAAGGAAATCCGTGGTGTTTCTCAGATATTCTGTGAACATATCAAATTCTCTTTCATCTCCTTTCCAGAGGACAAAGATGTCATCCACAAAAGGGCCATAATACACCAGATGTCCAAACCATGGGTTGATGACATTCAAAATTTGATTCTTCTCCCATTGCTCTAAGACTAGGTTTGATCAACTATTAGCGCAAGGGGTGCCCAAAGCTACTTCCCATACTTGCCAAAAATAGTTATTCCAATAAGCAAACATGTTATTTTCCAGAATTAATTCCAGGAGAAAGCAAATTAGATCAAAACTGAATCTTGTTTGTACAAGACACTCTAATTGCTTCCTCTCCATAGCCATTAGGTATAACTGTAAACAGACTATTGACATCAATGGTTACCAGAATTAAATCTGAAAAACTATCCCTGTCTTTATATAGAGGATCCAGTACTCACACAAACAAAATGTCCACTGAAACAATGTTAAAAAAACAGTTTACACAAAATGAACTTGGTAAGCAGTTTCACCTGAATAGGCTTCTTCAGACCTTACAAATCAATCCTCTACACTCTTACTATACAAGAGCATACAAAAAGGCGCCAAAAAAGCAGTAATCAGTCTTCAAAAGTACATCACATTCATCAAAATGCTAAAATCACACTAAATCAAAACCAACCTACAAGAGTAATCAAAAATAATATAATAATATGTAGTACATATAAAAATGTAGTACATATAAAATATATATATGTGTAGTAAATATGAAAATATTAAAACATGTCTAATATTATAAAATGTGCTCATTTCAGTTTCCTGGATCTCAAGAAGGGTCTCAAGAGTACCTTCTCATTAAGTCCAGGAAACACATCCATCCTGAGCCTAACAATCCACCTGGACTCTGCACTATTTGTCCTACCCCTCACTTCACCCCCCCCCCAAAACTACTATGCATGACATCTAGCACTTTGAAACAAAACGTGTGTGTGATCAGTAGATAAAACATGTTTGGAGAGGGCATTGACACTGGAACAAACCCTGATCTGGTAAAGATGTTCCCTAATCCTGTCCCTTAGCCTCCTGTCTGTCTTACCCACGTAGAACACAGTGCAGGCACTACAGGAGGCTAGATAGACCACATGGGAAGAATTACAATCAGCAAACACTCTGACCTCATAGCTATTACCATACACGGGTGGTAAAAACTAACATCTGTATCAATGTGGGAGCAGTGATTGCAATGGCCACATGGTACAGTGCCAACAATCTCATCAACATTACCACCCAACTTAGGATAGCACAACATTTTCTTCAAATTTGGTCTATTCTTATAAATAAAACATGGAGAGGCACCCACAATATCTCTTCCATCCGGATCAACATCCGGATCAATCGTCAACACACCCCAATGTGACCTAATCACATCCTTCAAACTCCCCACATCCTTCGTATAATAAAGTGGTACTCTGAAACCACCATCTCTCTCCTTCCTAGTGCCTTTATTACTCTGACCATCACCATCTAAATGATCCATTGCACCTTCTGAAAAATATGGTGTAGCATCACTGTCCCTCAGAACAGAGAGTCCCTCTAGCTCCTTCTCTATGTCAAAACTCTGATACTCTCTATCCCTAAACCTCTGACACAAATCCCTAATACCATCTTCAAAATCTACCTGACTAGGGTTGTACTGAGAGGTCCTGTAAACCTTGCCTCTCACTATGTTACGAAGCATATAACCCGGATGCATACTATGCCTATAAAGAAAGGCATTACGCTGGCAAGTCTTCTTATACACACCTGTATTCAAAAGGCCACATTCCAACCTCTGGATATAAACTTCAAAAGCAATCCAACTCTCAGGGACCTTATAACTTATCTTCAAAAATTGTGTCAAACCATTAACCCTCTCTATAAACATGAGTAGCTCATCCTTAGAGCTTCTCCAAATAAAAAACACATCATCAACAAAACGTCTATAAAACATGATGTACCTCGTAAACCCCTCTAAACTGAACAAAAACTCAGTCCCCCATGCAGCCACGAAAAGGTTGTCACAGCTATTGGCACAAGAAGTGCCCATAGCCATACCATAGCTCTGCAGGTAGCACTGTGTGCCAAAACAAAAAATATTGTTCTCTAATACAACTTCTAGAAATAACACCAACAGGTCCACCACATCACTACACAACTCAGATTTTGCCTTCAAATTATCAGACACCAAATGTACCCCTTCCCTGTTCGGAATAACAGTAAAGAGGAATTTAACATCCATTGTAACCATAAAAAAAGGAAGGTCAGCAGGAACCAATCTCATACATACATATAAATCCAATAAGAACTGTTTCGTATCCCTTAGAATGTGAACATTGGAATCAACCACAGGACACAAGTGCCTGTCCACATATAAAGAAAAAGGTTCCATGATCCACCCTCTGCCCACAAAAATAGGTCTCATGGGTGGGCATACACCATCCTTGTGGATCTTGTGTAGGCCCTGTATTACTGGCAGAAGGGGGTCACTAACAAATAGATAGTAATACAACTCTCTCGAGATAGCACTGGTCCTGGCCAATTCATCTAACATTTCCCATATCCTCTGTGTAGGTACATCCACCATACTACACTCTGTCAAGGAGTAGAACCTCTGATCCATCAACATCGATTCCATGGAATCATTATAGAACCCAGTGACTATAACCACCATGGCAACCCCCTTGTCAGCAGGTCTAATGACAAGGGAGGTTTCACTCCTCGACTGATTAAAGGCTCTCCTTTGTGCATATGTCAAATTACCTCTCCTTACACTAGATCTACAGACCTTCTTCGCCATGTCACATAAATCATTTTCCACTAATTTACTAAATACGGCTACTAGTGGCGGCACCCCTGGCATGTAAACATTAGGCCTTTTAAAAGATTTCTTATCTGACATCTGCACCATATCCTTAAATTCCAATTTAAGACATAAATTTCTAACAAATAATTTAAACTGCACCAAGGTGTCAACATAATTACTATTGCAACTGGGTATAAAAGTCAACCCTTTTGATAAAACACCTAACTCATCAGGTGTAAGAGGGCGAGACAAAATATTGTGTACTAATGTCTCCCAGCTTTCTCCCACATTCTCTTTAAATTGTGGTTCAACTGGGAGTCTGCTGACAACTTCCTTTTTGTCCTGCCCCTGCTCATAGACCTCGATCTCCCTCCTCCCCTGTACACCATATTGATGGGGAAAGGGCGATTAGTAGCCCCATCACCACCCTGATCAAGACCAGGAGGGGATGTACCATGTACAGAATGAACCGGTTCCTTCCTCCTAACTACCGGCTCAAAATTCAGATTAGCAAGAACAGAATGTTCAAACATACTCAGTCCTTGGCCAATAAAGGAAGTGTCAGGGCCACTCCCCACTACAGCTGAGCTCAAAAGTTCTACATTAGTAGGAACAACATTATTAAAACCATCCATCCCCAAAGTTACAACATCAACAGGAGTTGCATTACTGCAACCATCTTTTACTGTCACATTACTATTAATCACATTACTAGTCACATTAGCATTCACATTAATATTTCTGTCTCTGTTATGGCCATCAGGTACATCCACACGTTAAGACTGAGCAGAGTCACTAAACCCATGTCCCGTATTAAATGTCCTCGGCCAAGAAAAGACCTGGCCTAGTCTGAAATCATCCATATTTCTGTTGAGCTTATGCTGTTTCTGTGCCAACAATCATCTCTCATATAACTGTACAGTATCTAACAAAGAGTCAACAAACTTGTTAGCAACATCCTCTGGGAATCGATGGTACAGTTCCCTCTGTTGCCTCTTAATGCTCTCACGTATCTCTATTTCCTCCGGTAAGAAGAATTCATTCAAAATAGACATGTACTTGAGGCTTTCACCTGCTGCCATTTAAACAGTAACTCTGGGTATGTTACCCGTAGTGGGCATTTTCAATACCCTTAATCCCCTCAGTACAATCCTCCGAGAAATGCAGACTTCAAAATGCTGCTGTTGGGTCTGCAACTGCTTCAGTTTGAGAAAATCAGCCTCCAATCTGGTAATGGACATGCACAGTTCAACCCTATCAAATGGCTCAGCCGAAGTCATGATTTTAGCATTTTGATGAATGTGATGTACCTTTAAAGATTGATTAATGCTTTTTCTGGTGCCTTTTTGTATGCTCTTGTATATTAAGAGTGTAGAGGATTGATTTGCAAGGTCTGAAGAAGCCTATTCAGGTGAAAGCACTTACCAAGTTTGTTTTGTGATACAATAAACCGGTGTTTTAACATTGTTTCAGTGGACATTTTGTTTGTGCAGGTACTGGATCCTCTATATATTGCCTGCCTTGCATCGCTACTGTGCCTTATATGTGGTTTGTTTTATTTGGATTGTGGTTGGCACAAGGAGCGTTTACCTGGTGGGGAGTGATTTTCTTTGGATATCTGATTATCCCTGTCTTTGATTTTCTCAGACAAACTTTCTAAGACGCTCCCTGTGTCTTTTATAACACTATCCAGCAATGGTAGGACCTTCCTCAGCTCATTTTCAACATAAATAGACAGTGGTTTGGTTATCTAGCCTCTTCCTCCCTCAGTCAGTTTGAGCGTGGGATCATCCAGGTCTTGTGTATTTTAAGTAAACCACTGATACTAGGGATGGTTGGATACTTAATTTCAAAAAAATCTAATAAATCCTTAGATAGACGTCCCTCCATTAACAAATCCATGTGTATTCTGAAATACTACAATCATCTTATCCAAATCTTGCTTCTTAATATTTTTATCCGTATGTACATTTGTCATTTTTTGCATTTTATTTTTGTACCAAGTGGAGTCCAGTATCACGATGGCCCCTCCCTTGTCAGCTGCTTTAATGACAATATCTTGGTTGTTCTTAAGTTGGAATAGTGCTTCTTTCTCATTAAATGTCATGTTATGAAACTGTCCACTTATCTTCCCTTCTCCTCGAAACTTGCTTACTTCATTCTCACACAAGCATAAGAAAAGGTCCACTGTAGGCTAGTTAACAGGCACAAAGGTGCTTGGCTACTTATATATGCTCTGTTTGTTCTAGCTTTCTTTCCCAAAAATCACTTTGAGCATAATATTTCTCCAAAAAAGTTTCAGGTCTGTGACAAATTCATTGAGATCTGAATGATGTGATGGAATAAAAGAGAGACCTCTGTTTAGAACATGTATTTGCTCTGGACTTAATGAAACCATTGATAAATTAACAACCAGATCACACTCACTGGGCAGGATTCACGAAGCCTCCGTGTAAGAGATACAAGGCTTACATGGAGGCTGCAGTTAAACAGTGTGACGTCAGCATGTCATGCATATGCATGAGGGCATGCTGAATTACACCTAAGGCTAACACGGTCCGTGGAAGACAGTAGGGGGCATGTCCGTAGGCTGAGCCCTGCAAGCGGACACGCCCCCAGAAGAGTAAAAGTGCCCAAAGTAAACACCCATGACAGAGTCCATGGAAATGTGAATAAACACAACACAACACATGCCCCCACAGACTATGAACATAAAATATATAAATGAACATGTTATATATTTTTTTTAAATTGTAAAGATGTTTGCCCATGAGTGCGCTCGTTTGCGCGGGCGTGCCAGTAGCTCAGCCACAGTTAGCAGTAAGTGGAAAAGCATATAAGAACTAACTATGCAAAGTAAGCCAAAAAGCAATAGCGTAGCGGTAGAGACGTCGGCTGAAGAGCAGGCAGTCATGGTTCCAGCCACCACAACATCAATTTTTATTTTTAGTAAAATAAGCACGAAACAAGTCCCTGACATATATGTACACATATAAAATTATATTTTATGTAAAATGTAATGAAATAGGCCATTTATTTTGAAGAAATGTGAAATAACAAAATAATAAAAAATGCCAGATGTGCCTATAGCTGAGCTAAAGTTTAACAAGGTGAGTGCATCTGCCCGTAGGTGAGCAGTGGTTTAACAGGTGTAAAATGAGTGCCCGTAGGTGAGCAGTGGTTTAACACACTGAAACTGTGTGCCCCTAGCTGAGCTGAGCGTAATATGCGTGCTGACAGCCAAATGAGGCGTAAACCAGCGTAACCCATTTGCACAGAGCTGCGCACCGCGCCAACAAGCTAACCGATGGGCAACGTTGAGCAAGCTGTAACAAAACTGCCTTTACACAGACACACCTCCGAGCCTGTCTAGACAGTCATAAAATATAAAAAGCAGTGGCCAGGTTCTAACCCAGGATACCATGCACCATAGTCAAGGTACTGAACCACTAAGCCATGACAGCTGCACTTAGAAATGCAGTAATAGCAAATATATAGGAATGAATAGAAAGTGGAGCATGACAAAGCAGGTTTTGTGAAGTTGATACAATTCCAAAATGGCCAATCACAGATAAGTGCGGGAAAAATGGCATATATAAGCCCCATAGGCGGGAATACACAGCATAAATGATTGTAGAACTAACTTGCAGCCAGAATGTCAGGAGTAGGTGAGGGTAGTTGCTTTCGAGCACAGAGGTGGGGCATTGAGGAGTCCAAATATATGGTCTGGCTCCTAGTCCACAATCATGAGGCCCAACTCATGCAGGGCCAGGTCCTGTGGGGAGCATATAGGGCTGAGGCGTGGGACTGGTTGGCTCATGATCTCACCAGTGCCACAGGGATTCCAAGGACTGGTGAGCAGGTCCATCACCACCATGCGGACCTGAAGAGATGTAAGCAGGACCAATTGAACCTTTGGATCCAGGAGGCCCAGCAAATGCCCAACGCCCCACTACTGAGTAAGTTACATTTAATTATGTATGTAAGAAATGAATCTAGCTGATATTATGGAGATGTGTATTCCAATAATACTTCATTTATATTACAGCTGCAGGTGTCCGTTCTGCAAACCGCAGAGCCTATGGCGATAGGCTGGTGCAGTTGTGCCACCAGGCAGGTCAGTAATCCTCTCCCAGTAACTGTAAAGAAATATAAAACTATGACAGTTAGCAAAAGAGTGCAGTGTAGTCACTAAGTAATAGAATGTGCAAGTAACAGTGTAAGAGTGTTTGCAAGTATTGCTTGATTACAAAAGTGTGTTGCAGTCTGTAATCCAAACAGAAAAATGAAAATGTCTGAAATAAAGTCTGAAATAAAGATGCCCCACCTGTAATATAATAGTACACAACCTGCAGCAGGCTGAAAAGTACAGCTGCAGAAGATGAGCAAATCACATGTGTGAAATATGTCCCTGTTGAAATACTGAAACATGACAGAAGTGAGACTGCTGGAAAAGATTGTAATAACTACAGGTAAAACATGTCAATAAAGCCTAGAAGTAAGTACCATCCTGAATAGTAAAATGAAAACAAGTGAGAGAGTGTGAGAAAGAGTTATGAATCCACCAATAAAGTAGTAATACCCCCTGAATAAAGTATACTGCAGTCAGTACAGAATGAAATGAATGTGACAAGCAGAACCAAACTGCGAAATGTGTTCAAAGTGTTGCTGCAACTGGAATGTGTATCCCAAAATCTGGATATGTTGCTCTCAGTCTGCAATATGCAGATAGTATGACTGTCTGAAATACCAAACATCCACAGTTGTCTATAGCTATATAAAGCAAATGTAGCAGGATGATGCAGCTGAACAAAGCCAGATATGAACGTGTATGAATAACAATAAAATGTATATTGATGTAGCAGTAACAGTCCTATCACCAAATTGAAGTAGTTATCATATAGGAAACTGCAGTTAGAACAGTAGTGTGCATATATCTGCAGCTATTAGAAATGTACAGCATATGTATAGGTATTCGAAGGTGTTAATAATATTTTCTTCACCCCACCCTATAACCACATATAATCCATTCCATGTGAAATTGGTATGTGCAATCACAATTAACACCCCTGGACATTTGTCCTGTTGGGTCATAAATATTTGCATGTACGTTGATGCATCTGCCCTGTTCATACATCCAAACCTGACGGCCTGTTGCCATCAATCAACCCTGCATGTTGTTGGACTGTATATTGCTGTTCAAATTATGCATGTGTTATGCTCGCTGTTCAATGGTGTGAATATCTGGGTGTTTGGTTAATGGGAATACTAATGCATGCTGTTACAACTAATTGCGAATGGTATTGTATGTTACTAACCCAAACTGTCATGACATAATGCAAAACATAGGATGACAGGGAAGGTGGGTTCCAGCAGATCCACCTCTCTCACCTCAGCTGGCAAGTGCACCTGGCACTAGTGCCCAGTCTGGACCCTCCTCCGATGGCCCTGTGCCACCTGTGGGTGGAAACGCTGCAGGGGATGGGGTCCGTTCCCCCCTCTGCAAGTGTGGCCAGAGGAGAACCACCACTCACCCTCCATAGCGTCCGGACTGTGGTGCGTAGGGAGAGCCGGGACTCTGTTCTTGGGCCCCTACGCCAGCTTGAGGCACAGGTGGCACAACTTACGGGCATGCCTGTTGCCCGGCCTACACAGCCCCCAGCACAGCCCCGTCCTGGGCAGTGAAGGAACAGTGGCAACTGCCCATGGGTGGGGATATCAGTTCCACTGTTGCCATCTGTGGGCTCATGGGCTCTGGATATCCAAACATCCATCCCCGTCAATTGTGTAACCCCCCCACATGTATCATACACCGCCCCTGTATGCGTCTTGTTTGTCTTGTCTGTTGACCTACCCAACCTACCTCCCCAGCTATACCGACTTCCTTTACCTGACATACCACTCTCACCTGAAAAAAAAAAAAAAGGGCACTCTGTACCCACAAAAAAATTACGCCCATACATAGCTGCCCATTTCGCACACATGTCTGCTGGACATGGAAATTATCAATTACAATTGGCTGTACAACAAGTATTATTGTTGTCCTGACACCTCTCTCAGGGGTGGAAGGTTTCAAATATCACACCAAATTACAAACATATGCACAGCTGTTGCTGATGAAGAAATGTGCAGCTATGGGCCTTACCTACATCCCTCCTGCAAAACCCAAGCTTGTTTCCCTACTGTCTTACCCTCTTTGTGACCCCTTTTTCACCACTTTCCTGTCTCCCCATTTTCATTTCTTTCAAAGAAAATAGCACGGGTGTGCGCTAGAGTAAGCACTGTTAAGCGGTTGTAAGCGGGTGTGCGAGGAGCTGAACGCCAGTGCACATGTGGGAGCTCCGCGCAAACCAGCGCTAACCCGGTTACATCTGCTTAAAAGTGCCTTAGTCACTCTGATTGACAGGTCCTGTAGTCAGTTCAAAAGCAAAATAAAATCCCACTGTCAGTCCCAAACCCAGGAAACAGTAGTCTGCATGATTTACCACTAAGACATGACTGTTATACAAGAACATTGTGCTAAAATAAATATATCATGTAATAGTAGGAATGAATGTAAAGGGAATATAGGATGTGTAGTACACAAAGCATGTCATGTATATTTACTGTCGAATCTAGTTGATTTCTATAATAGTAGTGTGTGAACAGAAACAGCCATGCTAGTTGGTAGCTAGTAGGTAATAATGTCAGTTAATGTACATATATAAATGTATGTATATTTACATATATATATATATATATATATATATATATATATATATATATATATATATATATATAGTTGTAGGTGTCAGTGTGCATACGCAGTACAGGAAACAGGAGAGAGGAATGGAGAAATGTGAATCTACAACACAGCCTGAATCATGAGAGAGATACTAACCTTTACACTCACAGAACAGTGTCCACAGCATACCAGCATGGTCCCCGCCCTTACAATCTGAAAGGGCAATGCCTATCTCACATACCCTTTTATAGCACTGTCCTGAAATCACAGTGAGAACTGCAATCAGTACACAACTGGCTGCATGCAATTAGCAAATGCTGGCTTACAATTGGTGCAGAGGCCATCACATGGACTTATGCAGATACCTACAAAAGCATCCTGTACTCCCACTCCACACATGCAATACTTTCATTGCACCGTCTGGAGGCAGACAGAGAGAGAGAGAGAAAGAAAAAAAAGAAAAAAAGAAAATAAGAACACAAACAAAAACACACGTTACACAAACTAAGTTGAAGCTGTCATCAGTGACAGTATCAAGCTGGGCTAGCAGCAGCAGGAAGCTATAGTAACGGTAACGCAACCAGCTGCGACAAACACAGGTAATGTAAAGTAACAAGTTAATAGTCTACATACTGTGAACCCTCCATATGTGTCATTGGTCTGTATCTATAGGTATGTCCATGTGATAAGTTGTGTGCACGTAGTTTCACCTAAAGAGGATGACTATACATTACATGTCATTCAGTGTTAGGCCATGATCCTGGCACCAGTTGTCCGTTGCAGTGAGGCCTGTCTGTAGGATGTGTGTGTCAGCTGGTGTAAGGAATATGGCGCTTAGTTCGCAGTCATCTGGGAACTTTGTCATCCACAACCCGCACATGTTTGCTTTCACATCTGAGAAGTAAATGCCAAACAAGAGGGGTCCTAGGACAGAGCCCTGTGGGATACCACATGTGACTGGCATTGAGTCTGACATGGCTCCCGCAACATCGATATTATGGATTCTGTATGTCAACCAGTGTGCAACCCATCATGTGACATATGTAGTAACGTGTAAGCTAATGAGCCTGTCTATGATGCCTGAGTGGAGTACTGTGTTGAAGGCCTTAGGCAAGTCCAGGTAGGCTGTATGGACTGCGTTGCCCTCATCAATGGCTGTAGTGACTGTTTTGAAAGGTCAACCAGGTTCAAAAGGCAGGATCAGCCCATTACAAAGGCAAACTGGGTAGGATCAAGTGTCTGCAGGTACCCAATATCGCTGTATATGCGTCCCATAATGAATCATTCCATAGCTTTGCAGACCAGGCTGGTTAAGCTTATGGGGCGGTAGTTCCCAGGGTCAGTAGAGGTGCCTCCTTAGTGGAGTGGGACCACTGTTGCTGTATGCCAGTGTTCAGGTACATATCCTGTAGTACGGCCAAGGTTAAATATCAGTCTTATATGCGGTTGTATCTCCTCTTGGAGTTCACGTAGCACAGATCCAGGGATACCATCAGGTCACACTGATGCTGTGTGTTCTGCTTTGCTGAGGGCGGCCCTCATCTGGACATCTGAGATGATAGGGAGGTTACATTCAGCTGTGATAAGTATTTCTAAGTGTGGGGGAGAAGGAGGGGGGATATGTGCACTGAACCTGTCTGGTAGAATGTTGCCAATATTGGTGTGTTCAGTGAATGTTAAGTAGGTGTGTAGTAACTCAGATCATATCTGAGGCATTTGGTCCATATGTCTAACATAACTGAAGAAGGCCTTGTGGTTATCTATAGTGTTCGTGGCCATTTCCCTCTCAGAGTAGGCCGTGGATGTTGTTATGAGAGACCGTAGCTTATTACCAGTGCTGACCACAGATGCCTTCCCTTTATGTGAATCTGCTCTGTCCTGCAGTAGCCTCCTTCTATCGTTATACAATCTGCCTTTGGCTGGGGTCCACCAGACAGGATGCCTAACCTTTGTGCATAGGGTCTGGGTTAGAAATGTGTGTGCATGTTCCATGCATTCTTTGGGATGTACGTGGGAAGCATTTGCAAAGGGGTCAGCAGTGTGGGTTGTGGCTTCCACTGGCCCAGTGGGCTGCATGGATACCATGTCAGTCCTAACAAGTGAATATCTGTCTAATCACATATATATATATCAAAGTAGTCTACTGTGCTGGTGGTGGTGGTGGTGGAATATGTATATCCAGGCCGAGTAATTTGTGTCCAGATCACACTAGTGGATGGCGTTCCACATACAGTACCTTGGTATGAACCCCCAGAGTGAGGATGTGCATTGGACCTGTCTCAGTGTGCTGACCGATGGGGCATGCTACTATGTTGTATGGAATGTGGCAGGTATTGTTGCACAGATGTTGGCTGAGCACTGATATCTGGCCATGTACTTGTGTATCCACCAAGAGACACACACGTGCTACATATGGGAGTATTAGTATATCACTA
The DNA here is from genome assembly GCF_019279795.1 of Protopterus annectens. Taxonomy (NCBI): domain Eukaryota; kingdom Metazoa; phylum Chordata; order Ceratodontiformes; family Protopteridae; genus Protopterus; species Protopterus annectens. The sequence continues at coordinate 834,100,879 of NC_056735.1, forward strand.
CAGTTGAGTATCATGTATAGTATGTGTGCCATATATTGCTGACATAGTCTGCTGATATCCTGTTTGTGTTTTCTTCCAGGGACATGGCGTGTCAGCGAAATCCTGCCTACTCTGCTGCAGAAGATGAAGAGATACACCAGAGCCTGGTGCGGGATTATGACATACTGTTTTCCCGCACCAGCCAGAATCATCAGGAGAGGGCTGCACTGTGGCAAGACCTTGTCCATAGGGTAAATGACATTGGCACGCATAATAGGACATATGAGCAGGTACAACATCAATGCAGTGATTTAATCAGAAATGACCGTCAGCATGCGTTGGATATCCACAGGCAACAGGTCGCCACAGGAGGTGGGGTGGCCACAAACCCCCCCCTCACCAGACTGGAGGGGCTACTCCTAAGTGTTGTGGCTCCATCCCAGGAACATCAACAGCAACCCACCTGCATTATGATGAAGGCTGGATCCACACAGCAACACGACATGGAGCGTGCAGGTAATATGCCATATGTACACTTGACTGTTCTGTACACTGTTAGTTTATGCATGTGTAAGGTGTGTCCGTGGTATGTAGCTGTCAACATAGTATGTAATTGTGCAGGTGTGATATTGCCAATATCAGCAGCTGGCATGTGAAAGGCAACTGCTGTACTACTGCACTGTATCATACGCAGTATCAATGGCACAGTTGTGCCCACTGACATTAATCCCCTCATTTCTGCAGGTCCCTCTGGTGTTACAGCAAGGCAGCCCATCCATGCTGGTGAGTGTGTTTCAACAATACCTATAATAGTCCTGCTAGAGCTAGTAATACTAGTGTAACTCAGTAGTGCTCTGTGTGTATACTGTGGGGTGTGCATGTGTGCATGTGTGCCTGTGTCCACATGTGCATGTGTGCATGTGTGCCTGTGTCCACGTGTGCATGTGTGCATGTGTGCATGTGGGCATGTGTGCCTGTGTCCACGTGTACATGTGTGCATGTGTGCATGTGTGCCTGTTTCCATGTGTGCATGTGTGCATGTGTCCACATGCACACATGTCCACATGTGCACGTGTCCACGTGTGCATGTGTGCATATGTGCATGTGTGCATGTGTGCCTGTGTCCACTTGTGCATGTGTGCATGTGTGCCTGTGTCCACGTGTGCATGCGTGCATGTGTGCCTGTGTCCACGTGTGCATGTGTGCATGTGTCCACGTGTGCATGTGTGCATGTGTGCATTAGTGCATCACTGGTAACATTGTGTAGACATTGTAAACTGTGTTTCCTGTCTTCCTCCCACAGCTTCTGGTGCTGCTCTGGTGTCCTGCAGCAGGGAACGTGAATCTGGTGCCACAGGTACTGATAATGATGATGTCTGTGTAATGGCACAGGAAGGAGTGTCAGGGTCCATCATTGGTCAGCCAATTGACAGTACACAGCTGTCAACTCCATTATTGCGCACAGTCGTCCTGCCAGTACATCCTATGTCACCATTGTCCCTAGGTGATGGACAGGATACAGTGGGCATTGACCAGAGTAATGTGGTATGTGTGGCACATGCTTCCCCACACAGCAGCCATGGGCAGGGTCCTGCGATGGTACCACACAGACAGTTGCCCATCGGTTCTCGTGGGAGCATCCGTGGGCGTACTGCCTCTGCCAGACGTGCCCAAAGAGGTCTGTCAACCTCAGCTATTTTTCGGGCTGTCATGCAGGCACAGTCGCGTATGGAAAGGTACACCAGACAGGGTCTGAGGGAGCTGAGAGCATGTCGCACAGCTATGACTGACATTATGAGTGACATCACGGATGCTATCCGTAATTTCACTGATGTCATAGACAGACGTTGTGGGGACATATTACAGCAGTTCCACAACCACATGTCCATGAGCCAGGGCAATGGTGGACGGTTGCGGCATCGACGTGGCCGTATGCCAGCAACAGCAGCAGCTGGCAGTCGGCTCGGTTGACAACAGGCATGCGGATGCTCCCATAGTGCCAGCAGCAGCCCTAGCAATGCTGGGTCTGTGCTGTCATCGGAACGCCCCAGAAGACCACGCGCACGTGGCTCTGGACAGTCCCAACAGGGACCTGTGTCCAGTCAACACACTCCCACTTCTGATGACAGTACCCAGTCTGGCTTAGTACTGGATATGGTCCGTAGCACCCCTGCCAGGTACAGGTGCCACATCCATGCCCACGGACACTGATCTGTATGACCTGCCAGGTGCAGTATGTGGCTGTCCACAAACTCCAGTATATGGCAGCCATGAGGTGGAACTGTGTGCATGCATACACACATGCGAAATGTTAACACCTAGGGCTACCACATACAAGCACACACTGCACCAACAGTGCCCCACCCTGTACTGCTGTCCTACACCAACACACATTCACACACATGTCAATTGGTGGTATCAGTGGCAGACTCAGGCATACCTAATTCACACCCTGTGCATATGATGAAACTGTGCCACCTCCTGCAATCTCCAACATCAGTGCAGGAACAGGTAAACCCGTTGCTGATGCACAGGGTGACTACATAGAAGTGTATTACTAGTATCATGTTGGTAACAGTACAGTGTGCTGATATGACTGTGTGTATATCCCAGCATGCCTGATGCAGTAACTGTATGACTGTCCTGAATTGTTATCTACACCCATAGTAAGTACCATAGTCTAACAGCTGCACATTATTGCATACTGGTGGTAAGGATGTCAACAGATAGCCACATACATAGGTAGCACAAGGAAGAAGCTAATGCAAGTAGTGATACGCAATGATGGACATGTACAGTAATGGTGGCATGTTGCCCACAACGACTATGCAATGTGGATGTTTGCGCATGTTGATATGTGTGCAGTACCAATGTAATACAAATCACAATTAACTATGACATAATATCAGTTCTACCATGGACATCTGAGCTGTGCATTCCTGGGTACATGTTGATAGTGCCTACATATTTGCACTGTTACCTATTGTAAGTGTTACCCCTTCTTTGTTGTACAATGGACTACTTCCAGCCCTGCTTACTGTAGCTTTGTTTGCATGCATGTTTGCTTGGGTTCCCTGGAACACTGCTTCCACCTGTAATGCAGAGTTACAGAGCTTCTGTGGACTCCTAGTGACATCTGCATAGCTTACTATACGTATGTCAATTTTCCACATGACAGAACATCACTGTCTGTCCTGTTCGCATGTACATTGCCTGTGACACATTGCACATGACTTACCTAGCATTTACCCACCTGTGCAGTCATATATGCCAGTGCTATGAAATCAGTAGCAGTACACCCACACATACTCACCTTCAGTATGCTGTTCCCCATTGGCCCTATGTGTTGGTAATCACCATGGCAATCACACTACTATGGTAGCATGTGCAAAGGTAACCTGAGAATCACCTTTATGGTCCAGTTGTGGTTTATGTGAGTCATGTGACAATGTCACAGCTGCCACATGTATGCAGTCAACCCTCTCCCCTGGCCAGGAACGTACAACACATGTGTGGGATGCCACCACATAGCCAATTTGAGGACTGAGCACTCTGAACCCAGTACTGCCATACCCTGTCAGGTGGCATGACATACTACAGTGATTACAATACCAGTCTGACATAGACCCGCACTGACAGCAATCCAAACACACTGGGGCATACTTGGAGACTCAGAATAGCATCCTGCCTGAGCATCACACACCTCCGCAGCTGGCACACAGGCATACATTATGTCGAAACAGAGCACATGCCACACATGGCACACACATCCCATGTGCCGCACACTCACAGCCTGTAGGGCTACACAACACACCTACTACAGATGTGTCAGGAACCTCTCTTGGCTGCTGCAGTGGGGTCCTGCTCAACAGGTTGTACATGGTGAAGGTCACAGTGATATGCCCGTGGGGCACTATGGTCCACCACAAAACACATGCATACAGGTCAGTCAGAGGCATGGACACATATGACTCAGTCATTGTCCATGCCACTATGGATGACCTGAGACATACCTCCCTGGCTACATGATAGGGAACATAGAAGGGATCTCTCAGCATGTGGCACGGGCCAGTATGAGCCTGATCTTGGTTGCCATCATACCCTCACCAGGTATGCTACCACAATATGTAGGAAGGGTGTTGTATGTCTACATTCTGCTCAGTCTCCAATGTCATTCATAGGGTATCCAATGGCTGTCGACGTGTGCTTACATGCTAGGGAAGCCACAATGATTTGCGAGGGGCAGCTTGCACGTGACACCCATGGGCCATTGTATATTGGCGAAGCCCCTTGATACACACATAGTGCCTTTTGCTGCAGGACAGAGATTACATAGCCACCTCTGTGGGTATCACACAGGATAGGACACTAACAGTGATGCTACACAGCACCAGCAGTGTACACCGCAAGATGCATGCACTGGACACTGTCCTCAGCATGGTGAACTGCAATATCTGTGCAGTACCAGATTCCTGATTCACGGCTCACAGGTGCAACCCATCACTGCCAGGTTATACCTTATACCATGCCTGTCATCCCCTACACATGTAACAGACATGGACAGGGGGGTGGTATCTCAAGGAACCACAGATACACACACCTCCAGGTTGCTGGCACAGCACAAAGCATCAGGGCCTATCCATGAGCAGCTAACAGTGTGTTGGACTGCCTTCTGGTTCATAGCCTGGCACACACAACCCTCCCATACACAGGAAACCCACCTGTCCTCCCTAACAACACTGGCAATATGACAGTCTCTAGAAATGTCTTTATATGGCTGGACTGCATCCAGCCAAACATTGTGCGTGAGCATTACTGTAGCAATAACACACTAGTTGAAAAGTTCCCAGCATGTAGTCACTGAATTGCAGTGGAACAACATGTTACCACTCCCACAACAGGTGGGAACATGCAGCACCTGTTCATCGACTACATGTAGACTATATGGCCCAGACCAGATGTGTATCCCCTGCTGTTGGTATTATACCATATACAACCCACACTGTATAGACACATACCGCGTGCGGCCCCCGCACAGTAAGACACAGTCATGATGTTATGCATTGCGAATACCATTTATCCACTTGAGGCATGTGTCAGACATGGTAACTACTGAAGGTCACAGGTATATATGTGTATGTGTCACACACATACATCATGTGTGCATTGCCATTGCTGGTTTAGGCAATGGCATGCATTGTTATGAACAACAACCCACACATAGTCATATTGTGTGACACAACCACACGTGGCAGTTGTGGGTTTCCAGAACATACCTATCTGTGCTCTGACAGTGGTAATAGACCCAGTAGTGGGGCACACTATTGGCATTACTGGGCAAGTAGCCCTGTTTGGCTGTACTGATGGTGTGGTGTCATCCCCTGTGTTTACTGGGGGAATATGCAGCATCTGGTGTATTGTAGTATTTTCCAAAAGGATCTGTTTTTTCACACTTGCAATTACACACACCCTACTACCCCCCCCCACACACACACACACACACACACACTTGCCATTTGCAGGATTCATACCCCTACCTAACTATGTCACGACACATGAGAGAGACACATTAGCGAAGCGCACCATTTGGATTACTAGGAAGTTTCTCTTCTCCGGCTGTATTTATAGGGTGCTGACATCATCAGTGTTTGGAAAGGGTAATGTGCATCATGTAGTGTGATCTCCTGATTGCCAAAAATCACATGTCTTTCATACAGAATTTCACACACACAAACTCCCCTCATCCAAACACACACACTTGCCATTTTCAGGTTTCAAACCCCTACCTAACTATGTTATGACATTTGAGAGAGACGCATTAGTTGAGTGCGCTATTCAGATTACTGGGAGGTTTCCTTTCTCCAGCTGTACTTATAGGGTGCTGACATCATCAGTGTTTGGAAAGGGTAATGTGCATCATGTAGTGTGTTCTCCTGATTGCCAAAATGCACATATCTTTCATACAGAAATGCACACACACAAACTCCCCTCATCCAAACACACACACTTGCCATTTGCGGGTTTCAAACCCTTACCTAACTATATTATAACACTTAAGACACATTAGCTGAGTGCGCTATTCGGATTACTGAGAGGTTTCCCTTCTCCAGCTGTACTTATAGGGTGCTGACATCATCAGTGCTTAGATAGGGGAATGTGCATCCTGTAGAGTGTTTTCCCAGTTGCCAAAAGGGACATCTCCCTCACACAGACTTGCACAAAAACTAATCCCCCTCCAAACACACTGGGCAGTTGCAGGATTCAAACGCCTACCTAACTGTTATGACACTCGTGACAAACACATTAGCAAAGAGTGCTATTTGCATTACGGGAAGGTTTCTCTTCTCCTGCTGTACTTATAGGGTGCTGACATCATCAGTGCATAGAAAGGGGAATGTGCATCCTGTAGAGTGTTTTCCCAGTTGCCAAAAGGGACATTTCCCTCATACAGACTTGCACACACACTAACCCCCCTCCACACACACTGGGCAGTTGCAAGATTCAAATTCTCTACCTAACTATGTTACGACATTCATGACAGACGCATTAGCAGAGCGCGCTATTAGCATTACTGGGAGGTTTCCCTACTCCTGCTGTACTTATAGGGTGCTGACATCATCAGTGCTTAGAAAGGGGAATGTGCATCCTGTAGAGTGTTTTCCCAGTTGCCAAAAGGGTCACTTCCCTCACACACACTAACCCCCCTCCACACACACTGGGCAGTTGCAGGATTCAAACCCCTACCTAACTATGTTATGACACTCATGACAGATGCATTAGCAGAGCACGCTATTAGCATTAGTGGGAGGTTTCTCTACTCCTGCTGTACTTATAGGGTGCTGACATCATCAGTGCTTAGAAAGGGGAATGTGCATCCTGTAGAGTGTTTTCCCAGTTGCCAAAAGGGACACTTCCCTCACACAGACTTGCACATACAACAACCCCGCTCACCCACACACACACACACACACACACACACACACACACACACACACACACACACACACACACACACTGAGTATTTGCATGGTTCAAACTCCTACCTAACTATATTATGGCACTTGAGGGAGACGCAATAGCAGAGCACGCTATCCGAATTACTGGGTATCTGTTCTGCACCTGCAGTATTTATAGGGTGCTGACATCTTTATTTCTACAGAGGTATGTACATCTAGTACTACCTGTCAGGTGGGGGATAGCATATATATATGCAATTGCAGCCACCTACTTCAGGGTCAGATATGCACATCGCACTGGCAGGTTATGTTCTATACCATGCTTAGTGACCACAGGACCTGTAACACACAACACAACCAGTCCAGAACACCACTCCCACATCCAGGACACACACTTTGCTTCCATGGGAACAGTGCCGGGATATGCAGGTGTTCACATACACTATTCCAGTTGTTAACATCAGGTACAGGCATATTGTGTGTGGGAACTATTCAGGCCTCTACAACATTACCCTACAGCCACTACAATTTGTGGGTCCATGTGCTATGGCAGAACCACTCACCACAGCCACATGGGGGAATATATATTGCACCTGTCCATCTGCAACATGGGTACTCACTGTTCCACACCATAGGTAGACCACCATTGTTGATATTTGACCATACCCACCTTTCCCTGGACATCCATATCCCATCCCCACCCCCAGGCAAGGTTGTCACTGCAAACAAACTGTATTTAGCACAAGCAGACTCTACACTTGTGAAGATTGCGGTGGACGACTTCAAAGGACCCATTCTGAGGGACTATACTGGCCACTCTGCGTAATCCTTGACAAATGCATTCTATGAGCATGTGTAAGGTTTGCATTGATCATGCTATCCCACATATACCCATGACTGCTCCACAACAGGACACCTGTCAGGTGTACACCAGCCATATATGAGCCGTCCAACAGACAGAGTGAGCTAATACATTGCAGAGCTGTAGCCCACAGAGGGAGGACATCTCTGAACAGTACTGGCACGACACTTCGATCCCACATAATCATCACAACACAGTGTTGACAGTGGAATTGTGCAGACAATGCAGATAGGGCTCCCCTCAGTCTGTTATTGATGCCCACTTACTGTTAGACTTCCTCAGCAACCCTCTCCCAGCACACACCAACAACATGGATGTGGCTTAGCACATTCAAACCCTGGGATCTCCACTGTGTCCCTGCTTGACAGAGGCACAGCACACTAGCCTCACATGTTGCCTTATGTGACCTAATTTACAGTGGCACAGTAGCCTACTGTACTGGGGATGCAGATGCCAAGCACACTCTGGCTAAGCTGTCATTCCCTAGGGCAAACAGCCTAGTATTGACCTCTACACCCATATGTTTAATTGTCAGATGCACAATATTTGTTGCTGTTAGACTGTTTGCAGGTCTTTATTGCCATAGCATTCCCTGTTCCTATGAACAACTTGTGTATCTGTGGAAGATGTTTGAATATGAGGGCGATCCACTATATCACTTATGTCTCTGTAGTCATTTACTGTGTGCACTGGGGAGATTGCTGTGTTGTGGTTGGTTCCTGGAATGACACGTACAAATACCAGATATGTGTGGCCAACTGCTAAATGGAGATATGGCCTAAGTGTGTGAGCATGCCCAGTTCAGCCTTTCCATGGCATGTTGTCTGACATATGCCTCATTTATCAAAGTGTGCGAGCATGCCCAGTGTGAGCTTTCCATATGTTGAGCTCTGCAGTCCACCACATATTTGGGTGAGTGTGAACTTCAACAATATCTCATGGTTATGGTTGTGTGTTGGGTGTCATGTTGTGTACTTACTGGCCAACTGCTTCGTGTCTGACCACAACTGGGATTATACTGTGCCTGCAGGGATTGCATGGGATACTTTGCATACAGTTGTCAACATCCTTTCATAATCACCTAACACTGTAGTACCGTATAGTGTACTGGTTCAGTACTTTCACTGTGGTGGACAGTATCCTGGGCTTTAGTCCTATCACTGCTTGACATCTTCATAGTGAGCACAACAGACTGTGTAAGGGCCAGTTGTGCACATATGACCATGTTGCATTATGTTCAGATATGGACTACCTACACCAGGCTTGTCCAACATTGGTAGTGTATTCCACAACATAGGTGGACATTGGCAAACACTAGTGATGTGCCCTAGGCCATTTCTGATGCTAGTCAGAGAGTGTGTTTGTCCTTCGACACACATTGTAACTGGAGTTTGCCATGACATATGTCATGGTTAGTATACTGTGCCTCCGTCTACCTGTGACATAACAGTGATACCCAGGGTAAACCTACCATCTCCCATCCACTCATCAAGATTCCTCTTGAAGGGTGTCGATGGGTGACTCTCTGGCTAACCTGTACTGGGAGTTTACTCAAGAGTGGGGTTGGATTCTGTGTTATGGATCATTCAGTACAGCTTGTCCTATGTATGTCAGTGCTGGGGTTCAGGTCTCTCATGTGCATAGCTCACTGCCATTCAGATTGTACAAGGTGCAGCATGTTCATTGATTCCAGCTTGGACATGGCTTCATACATCAGGCACAGCTTGCCTCTGGGTGGGCAGTATGGCAGTGTGTGGAGCTGCAGTTTGTTTAATCAGGCAACACATGGCATCTGTTCATGCTGTTTGCTACTCCTGGTGAGGTACTGTTGTGGACTTTACAGTTGATGGAGGTGTCTGCTGAGTTACATCCCACAGGGGCTATTGTAGTCAATTGTGACACTGATGAAGGATGACTGCAGAGCCACAGTGACCTCCCCTTATCTAGATCTGACAACCTTCATGATTGGGTGTATATGGTATGTTTCTGTGAACACTACTGCCACATGTTTGTCCAATGCAGGATATCTATCACCTTGTGTCCCCAGGTCTCTCATTACATGTTAGGTACATAATGGGTTAACACCTGTGTGGTAATTGGTGGGCACTTACTGTATATCCACGGTGGTTGTCTATACACATTTCTGCAATTAGCTTGCTGACATGGCTATGGCACCAGTAGTCTGTTTCTATGTGGCCCTTTTGTGGGTTGCTTGTGTCAGCTGGGGGTCAGATATGGTGGGCAGTTTGTACTCCTCTGTATACATATTCAGTCACACTCCTTCCATGTTGGCCTGTACCTATGGTACATATATACAGAATGGGGGAGGTCCCAGGAACAAGCCTTGTGGGATGCCACTTATATCTGGTTTGTAGTCTGACATGGATGCAGCATGTCTGACCATGTCAGTTCTGACCTTGGTCTGGTTTGCAACCCCTCTACTGACATAGGGGTTTATATTTAAGCTGGTGAACATATCCATACTGAACACGTAGGGTATTGTCTGGAAGCATTTGCATGGTCCAGCTACGCTGTGTGGACCACAATGCCCTCATCGATGACCTTAATGACTGTTTCAAATGGGTCAAACATGTTTAGGGGCAGGATCTGCACTTACAACAGCCACACTGGGTAGGGTCCGGTGTCAGTAGGTCCCCGATAGCTTTATGTCTGCGGTACATGCTGATCCTTTCCATAGCTGTGCAGACCAAGCTTGTCAGGATCCTGGGGTGGTTGTTTGCAGTATCCATTCAGGCAACACCTTTGTTGTGAAGGACCACTGCTTTTGTATACTGCTCTTTGCGTACATATCCTGTGGTAAGGCTGACATTGAGCTGTGGTGTGATTTGGCATTCCATTCTTCTTGGAGTCCATGTTGGCCTCAGCCCAGGACACCATCTCATACCTTTGCTGCTGTGTGTTTTGCTTTGTAGATGATGGCTGTTACCTTAGCATCTGCAATGTCAGGGGGCAGGGGGCCAGCAGTCTGCTGGGATAGATATTTTGCATTCTGGGGGGGGGGGTTGCACTGCACCTGTCAGGTTGTATGTTGGCAATATGTGTGTATGTTTGGTATGTTGTTTGTAATATCTGTGTGATTCGGAGCATATCTGTGAATTCCCAACATGGTTCCTACCATCAGTTGAGTAAGCCTTGTGATTATCCTTAGTGTCCTGTACAATTTGTATCTTCATAAGTTCATAGGTTCATACTAGGCTATCCACCCTAGGGCATTAGTAAGCCTAGCCAGAGTGTGTGTGTCTTTCACTGCCCCTTGCTATGTGAATATTATGGCCATTTATGATTTTCTTTACTATGCCTCTGTCTGGACGTGACACAGTAAAGACGCCCAGTGTACATCTACGATCATCCATCCACTTGGCAATATTCCTGTTGAGGGGTGTCAGTGAGGGGCTCTGCCTAACATGGAGTGGGATCCTGTTCCAGGGTGTGGGGAGCCTCTGGGTTATGTATCTGTCCCTCCAGCACATCCTATTTCATTATGTGTTGAGGTTGACATCTGTCACTCTCACAGCTCCAATGGCTTTGATTTGCTGGGGAGGAGCATGTCCATTACTCCTGTGTTGGACATGGCCTTGTACAACAGACATACAATGCCTCTGTGTAGGCAGTCTGTGACTGCATTCAGCTAGGGTGTCTACAGCCAGGCAGCATATGACATATATTTGACACCCTTTATCCTCTTGGTGAGGTACCTTTGAGGTCTTCCTAACTGCTGCAGGTGTCAGGTACGGTACATCCCATATGAGTCATTGTACTAGATTATGGTTCTGATAAGAGAACAGTACAGGGGCACAGTGACTTCTGTTGATGTAGATGTGAATCCTTTCATGATACGGTGTCCAATATAGACAGTCTTCCTAGCCACATTGGCATTGTGAGTGTCACATGACAGGTTACTATCGACTTGTGTCCCTAGGTCCCTGATTACTCCTTGCATACATAATGGTTTATCACCTATGTGGTAATTTGTGAGTACCTTGTTTGGTATTTGGTGGGACATTCATACTGTCCAGTGTCTTCAGGATGTCTTGGTGGGGTTCCTCTGTGTGAGAGTGTGATCTGTCGCATGCTACAGACTTTACAGCAGTTTTGAATACAGTTAGGTGCACATGGGTGGTCTCCACTGCTTCGTGCATTGTCAGTTACCTGGCCGTATGGGTGTCTGTGCTGCATATGGATACTCCCCCTCCTTTGATGCTTTGGTCCAGGTGTTGGGGCCATAACGCATGATATGAGGTATAACCTGGTAGTACTGGTGTGCTGTCAGTAGGCTTGCAGCAGGTTTCTGTCACTGCACAGACATCAATGTTCTCCATACTGGGAAGTGCCTCAGGAGCATGCATATTGCAGTTTACACATCTGGCATTGGTCAGCATTACCCTTGTTTCTTACCACTTATGTTTTCTAGGGTGGTGGGTTAGTCTTTTTGGCCTTGCCTACATACGGTTCTATGGAGGTGGCAAAGGCCTTATCCAGTATCCAGACGCCCAGGGGTAACAGGTGCAAGCCATCCCTGGAACAGCAGCATGGCTTGTCATGCATGACATCTCAAGCAGACAGACATTAAATCCTCTTGGACTGACAGCTGTAATTGTGCCACCTGTTAAAGCTGATCATTCTGTGTTTGTACTGTGGCATCATTCTTGGTGAGGGTTGGATGCTGCAAACAGCCAGTGTCATACCGGCCTGGAGTACATACTCAGAGAGCTCATCCATGTCTCTTTTCATGTAGTCCAGGGAGGTACATCTCAGGTCATTCACACCAGCACGGACAATGAGTGCATCATATTTCTGCTTGCTTTGGGGTGACCTGCATACTTGTGTTATGTGGCATATTGAAGCAGCCTACAGGCAGCTTACTGTACCCTTTCCCTTGTTCAGTCTGGTGAGTGAGACAGCAGTCTGTCTGCCTATACAGACACCTATTACAACTGTATCAGGCATGTTGTTTCTCCTTCTGGCCTGTGACTGTTTGGCACACGAGCTTTGTGTACTATCTGTTGCATGTGCTATGTTTGGAGGTTGTGGTTGCTTGAGGTCTGCTTTGGAGGCCTCTGTTGGTGTGGTGTGTTTGTAATTAGGGCCTCCGGGAATGTTTTTCTGTGTTTATGTGTTTGGTTTACAGTTTTGATAAGTCTATGTGGGACTGGGTTTGTGGTGTATGTGGTTACCTTCTCCTCCTGACTAGTTTTGACAGTATTGAGTTGGGTGAGCTCAGCCTCCGGTTTGGATAAATGGTTGCATCTCTCACATATATTTGTATTTATTGGGGGGGTTGAGGGTTGTCTGTGTACTTGGGGCAGGTGTAACATTGCCTCAGGATTCAGAGACTCTACTTGTTGTAGCTGGCCTTAGTGGAGTGTATGTGTGGACATATTTTATTGCCATACTACTGATCAGTGATTACTTCCCTTTTTATGTTTGCTCTATCATGTAGTAGCTTCCTCATTCTCTTGCATGGTTTGGTAATGGCTGGAGTCCAGCATGCCAGATGCCTGCATGTATGGCACTGTGTCTTGTTGTCATTTGTGATTGCATAATCCAAGCATTCCTGGCTGTGTTCATGGAATGCCTGTATAACAGGTTCTGTGGTGTGTCCCATATTCTGCACCTGCACAGGGCCTTTAGTGGATTCCATATCAGTTTGGAGGGGGTGCAACTTATGCTTTACACATGTTTTTCACTTTGGTTTTCTGGCCAGGGACTGTGGTCAGGATGTGTATATCCAGTGCGATTACTCTATGGTCTGGTCTTACCAGTGAGGGATACAGTTCTCATCTTGCCATCCAGTACGCATGTTGCTGATTATCACATCCAGTATGCTTACTCCTCTTGTGGGAGTGGTACGTTGTTCCTGGGCATTTTGGTTTATGGATTCTGGGAACTTTTCTCCTACTGTGTTGGTGCTAGTATAATGCTCCCAGTGTATGTCTGGGTATTTTCAGTCAACCAATATAATGTGGTTTGGGGGGCTTGATATATTCATGTATTCCAACATAGGTCAGGTGCAGTTCCTGGTGTTAGGACAGTAGTCTGCAGCAGGCTATATACTGGGAGGCGGTTTTAGCCACTGGTACTTGACCATGGCTAATCCATGCTGCTTCTTGTTGTGGTACCAACATGGGGGTGTGGTTATCCTTGACAATTATTGCTAGTCACCCTCCTTTTGTAGCTTGTAACATGTTTTGAGGCTGTACAGCACAGTATGAGGTGTAACCTGGTAGTGTTAGGGTGCTGATGTGAGCCTTGACCCAGTTTTCTGTTACAGGACAGATATCAACATTCTCCATACTGTGTGCGTTTACACTGCACACATCTTGCTGTTTAGACTTCTGGCATTGGGTAGCATTACATCTAGGTTCCTATCCCTTGTGGTACCTATGAAGGTGGGTTTGTGTTTTGAGACTTACCTATTCAGGGCACGCTGTGGGTACTGACAGCCTTTGCCAGTATCCATGGGGCCTGGACTGATAGGTGCACGCCACCCCTAGAAGGTGGTGCATCATGTCATGCTCAGCATGTCTTCCCAGGCTGAAACACATTGGCTCCCCTTTGACTAACTGCATTACTTCAGCCAATTATTGCAAATGATCATCCCATCGTCATTTTGCGGCTTCATGCTTGGTGAGGGTGGATGTTAGTCAGGGTCCTCAAGTGTGCATATAGTACATGGTGTTACATTACTTAACACATGGTATTCATGCCTCAGGTGGTGCTGCAGGGCTTCCTCTGTCGGATGCACATATTACACTCCCTGTATTTGTGAGCAGGTCATGTCATTTTAGGCATCCCTGTTATTATTTGAGTGAGTCAGAGGGGGTATCATTCCCAGGGTTCCTACTGAGCCAGTGTATGTGCTATGCGTTGCCTCTTTGCCAAGGCCAGGGCATACTGGGCACGCCTCCTTCTGCCTACTGGGGCAGGCTCAGGTTGTTCCTTCTCCGAGTCACGCTCTGCTTGTGATGGCCTTGACAATGGTGGGGGGCTGTTTGGCCCAGCCCTATGCTGGTCCTGCTGCAGCTGTTTTCGCAAGATCATATTATGTAGCATAGCACATACCATGACAATTTGGGTACATGTAGTTGGTGAGTACTGCAAGGCTCCACCAGATGTGTCCAGACACCGGAACCGTGACTTGAGCAGCCCAAACACATGCTCTATTACATTACGTGTTTATGCGTGTGCCTCATTATGGCATTCCTGTTCAGGTGTGTGTGCGTTTCTGATGGGTGTCATCAGCCACGGCTCCAGTGCATAACCTGCATCCCCCACTAGGTGTCCATGTGGGATGTCCCCATTGGCAAATGTCTGGTACAGCTGTGTCAAATGCCAGATGTGGGAATCATGGAAGCTCCCAGGGCAGCCAACACACACATTCATTATTATGCCCTGGGCATCACACACGACCTGGCAGTTGATGGAGGGGAAGCCCTTGCAGTTAATGTAGGCCCTACCCTGCTCACCGGCTGGTGCTTTGATGCGTATGTGCGTGCAGTCTATTGCACCCACTACCTCAGGGTATTCCGCTATTTGCTGGAAGAGACGCATGTTGCTGGCCAATACCTCCCGGGCATTGGGGAAATATACATGATCACCGACATGTGCTGTCATGGCATCCAGGAACTGGTGCAGTACCCTGGAGGCTGATCCGTGTGATATCCCCATCATATCACCAGTTGGTCCCTGGAAGGTACCTGTTGCTAGTATTCTTAGGCCAACACATACCTTGATTTCCACTGGGATGGGTTCCCCTCTGTTGGTTCTGTGTGTGAGGCGTGGCCTGCACAGCTCGACTATTTGCTGCAGGAGCTCTCTGTCCACTCTATAGCGCTCTACTATCTCCAGCTCATGTAACCCGTGGTAGGTGACCCTGGGCCTATACACTCTTCTCCGTCTCCTCACTGTGGGTTGTCTGGCACCATCTGCATTGTCAACACCCTCAGCAAGTCGCCTATGTCTCATTATGACAGCTATGGCAGCCCCTAGCATTTCTGCTCTGAGTTCAGCTTTTTCAGTTTTCACTTCTAATAGCTTACTCCTGTCTTGCAGTGCCTCTTGAGAGAAACATCCTGCACTGCTGTTTGCAGAGTTTTAAGTGCTGGGCTGGGCTACTATTCTGCCTGTGTAATTGCCTGCTTCTAATTGTTTTCACCTGCTAGCTCCAGCAGTATTCCCTGCTAGCTTCCTACTAATTCTGTTGCTTCCTTTTTCCTTTCTGTTTCCTCAGGGGGGAGCAGCGTGCATGCCAGCAGAAACACGCTCACAGTGGCTTACACACGCGCACACATGCTTACACGGTTCAGGATCTGCCTATTCAGGTTAAAACGTGCACACACCAGCGCAAACAGTGTTACAGATCTACCAATATGCTCCCACATGCTCCGTCTGCCTTACACGCGTGCACACTGCCCTTAAGTTCACTATCCAACTCACTTCGCATATTTCAGTGCAGTTCTTTATGTCTCCGCTCCTTGAGTCTGTAGCAATACATTCTAAAGCTTAAACATAAAGCTATGATCAGGATAAGATACAACATGGTCAGCCAGTACCTTCTTTAAATCCTTTTGCTTAATATCCCTTAAATGTCGCCTAACTCCTTCAAATGCTGGTCCATTTTTCCAATATAGAACACTGGACATTTTCAACAAGTTGCCAGGTAGACCAAATGCTGGGTATTGCAAGTTGCACTAGCTTTCAACAGGCGATTGATTCCAGGTACAGGATGCACAAAAAGATTGCTGTTGTTTATATAGTAACAGGCTTCGTACTTCCAACATTTGATCGTTCCTTTATTCTGGTATGCATTTTTCTGTTCAAAGCCATCCTTGACACACAGCAGTCTTTTAATATTCTTTCTATACGTTTGACTCTCAGAGGTGGAGATAGTAATAACTTACTTGAACTTAAGGAGCATGAGTGGAAACTTAGGTTTGATTCAGACCACCCCCCAGGTTTAAACAAAATGGTTACCTTGAAACCTGTGCTTACTAAATTGCAGCATACTAAACTACGATGCTAAATGTTTTATATATTTTTTATATATTATTTTTTGTATTTTTGTATCAGTATTTTACTGCTTCATTATGTGTTATGTGTTGTCACATGACTTTTAGACTGCTAGTCATGTGACTCTGACCTGTATTTAAACCAGTTTGGTTTGGAATATGTGTATTAGTATTGAAGAAGGGTTTTACCCGAAAGCTTTGCTATCTTATTTTATATAAAGTGGTTTTCTCAATGAGTTTTGTGGTTTTTGTATTTTCACTGCAGCCTGTTGTTTTATTTTTCCTTATTTGCTGTTTTGTTTGGGAATACCTTAAGGGTCGTTCTTGCAGTCCAGTATTTGTGTATTTTGACATGGAAACAACTAAGGCTGTGAATTCATTCCAGTCTCTTTTAGTCAATGAGACCAATCCATTAATGCAGTTTATTGGCACAGCATGTCCTGCTTTGGAAGGTGATGGCCATTTAAAAACTGAGAACGTTATGGACTTCAATAAGAAGCTACAGCTTTTTGAAAGGAAGGTAGGTGCTTTTAAGCACCTACAGTGGCAGCGGTTCAGTTTTTCTGTGTACCTGGAGAGAGGCATTGTTCCACGCGGCTTGAGAATACTTAAAATGCCCTCTCATGGGAATGCTTATCCAGAGTTGTTAAAATGTTGGCAACAACTTAACATTAAACTGAGCCTAGATTACATGAGTCTCATAAATTAATTCTTTTTTACTATTGAGAATGATCTCAAGGATGAAATAATAAATATGGAGAACAGTATTATGAATATGCCCGTTTTTGTTACCATGGGGGATGTATACCAGCAGATGCTTGACAGATTACAGGCTTTGGACGATCGTATGGAAGCAACTAAAAAATGCAAGCTTATGCGTGATATTAATGACTTTCAGAGTGGCCATATTTTCTCATGGCCGAAAACTGATCATGTTGTTCAGTTTAACAATAAACCCCATGGTCAGAGAGTAACATTGAATACCTTAGATGACTTCTGTGAGGTTTTGTCGGTTACATTACAAAATCAGGAACCAGCAGCTAATGCAATGTCTAATCCAGTGCCTGAGAACACGCCTCTCACAGTGACATCATTAGTAACTGTTGCGAGCATTTGCTTGCAAGCTGAGGAGAAGGATAAGCAAGATGGTGATGCTAATGTGCGTCTGAATGGTGGTAAGAGAACCCAACAACTTACTCTTAATTTTGCACAGAAGCGGTTCCATTTAGACCAACCTGAAACGGTAGTAGAGCGGTCTTCTCCCAGAAGGAAGTCGGTAACGGGACAGGTGATGGCTCCGGTCAAGCAGAAAAATGAGAGCCCTTTAGGACAGGGCAAGATAAGACGAAAATAAATAAAGGTACTTTAAATATTTCAGCCTTTAAGTTGCAGGCTGCTCATTATTCCCTGCTACATAAAGGGCTTAACTTTATACCCAGAGCTAGTGATGATTTAGTGACTGCACTTACAGATCTTAAGCAGTTTGTAAGGAATGTTAATTTGAAACTTTTATTTGGTGATTCTGCTTTTCTTGAAACTTCTTGTAAGCGACATAGTACTTTTATACCTGTCAGTGTACCTGTTTTAACAGCGTTTCATGATGTATGTGAAATAGAGGCGTTTGTACTCTGATTTTCTAAAACTGAGGTTTTTTAATATAACGTATGATGAATACAAAGCACAAAAAGGTTTGCAAACAAATAATGATATAGTTATTAAACAAGCAGACAAGGGTGGTGTAGTGGTCCTTATGGACCGACATAGGTATATGCGCTCAGTTTCTATTTTACTTGATGATGTTAATGCCTTTAAGTGTATTACACCCTTGGATGTTAAAAAATGTGTCAGTTATGTTAATATGGTTATTTATGACCTACAACTTAATGGTGATATTAGTTTAGATCTGTTTCATTTTTTTACTGTGCCTTGTCCTGTGATTCCATGCCTTTATGGCCTTCCTAAAATCCATAAATCTATGTTAGAACCCCCCATGAGGCCTATTGTATCGGGTGGGGGGTGGATTACTGGAGCCAGTTTCTATATATTTACAGAAACAATTACAACCATTTTTGTTTAAATGCACTACTGTGTTGCGTGATACTTCAGATTTTCTTTGCAAAGTATGGCTCTGGTATAATAGTTTAAATGGTTTCCTAAGACAAGGGGATTATTATTTTGTAACATTAGATATTGCATCTCTATTTACTGTAATACCAAATGAAAATGGTGTTGAATCAATTAGAGAATTTTTGACTTCACAACCTTCTCTTAAGGCTAAATATGTTGAAAATATATGTTCCCTTTTGGATGTAGTGTTGAATAATATTTTCTTGTTCAACGAGCAGTTGTATTTACAGCTTACCGGTGTAGCTATGGGTATCTCGGTAGCTAATACCTATGCAAACCTTGTTTTATATCAATGGTAGAAAGTCCACGTATGTGGCGATAAGAATCCTTTTGTTAACAATGTGTGTTTTTATGAGCGTTTTGTTGATGATTGTTTCATGATTTGGAAGGGTACTTTAGCTCAAATTGATGAATATATTCATTATTTGAACACAACTACGAATTTCTTGAATTTTAAAATGGATGTTTCTGATAGCACAATTATATTTTTGGATGTTAACGTACAGCTTTTGGAAGGGTCTGTTCACACTAGTGTTCATAGGAAGGAGGTGTATTCTGGTAGATACATTCATAACAGCAGTATGCATGCTCCACATGTCTTTAAAGGCATTGTGACTTCCCAGTTTAATAGAGTCAGCAGGTTGAATACTGATGATGTACTTTTTAGTACGCAGCTTGATGAAATAACTGAGGATTTCTTAAGTAGTGGCTATGATCCAAAATTATTGTTGGATCTAAAAGCCAGAACTATAGTTGATAGAAAGATAACTTTGAAACCTATTTTTATAGAAGATAAGTGTAGTACCACTAATGTGGAACGTCAGAATCCTGCTGTTAGGTATGTTACTTCGTATAATGCTAAAACATGTTTTGATAAGCAGATTATACAGAAAAATTGGGTTATATTAATGGTGTCAGCTGAAGCTAGGGATATTTTAGGGGATAGACCCTTCTTTGCTTATAAGAACATGAGGACTTTAAAGAGTAGGTTGTGTTATAAAGACTTTAGTGGACCTCCTAATTCTATTGGATTTGCTAAGCCGGGTACCTATAAGTGTATGAATTGTGTATGTTGCTCTGACATCATTGGTGGGAATAGCCATAAATTTAAGCATCCTGTTAGTGGCAAAATGTACAATTTTGATTTAGTGGCCACCTGTACCACATCTAATGTGGTGTATTTGGCAACCTGTGCCAAGTGTCCCTCATTTTATGTAGGAAAGACAACTAGAAGGTTGAAGGAACGTATTACTGAGCACAAATCAGAGATTAGAAGGGCCATTGATAGAAATGCTTTGTATAAGCATGTACATTTGGTATTGAGCATAAATTTTATTTTAGAGTCATAGATGCCATACATTTGACTCTCAGAGGTGGATATAGTAATAACTTACTTGAACTTAAGGAGTATGAGTGGACACTTAGGTTTGATTCAGACCACCCCCCAGGTTTAAACAACATGGTTACCTTGAAAACTGTGCTTACTAAATTGCAGCATACTAAACTATGATGCTAAATGTTTTATGTATTTTGTATATATTATTTTTTGTGTTTTTGTATCAGTATTTTACTGCTTCATTATGTGTTATGTGTTGTCACATGACTTTTGGACTGCTAGTCATGTGACACTGACCTGTATTTAAACCATTTTGGTTTGGTATATGTGTATTCGTATTGAAGAAGGGTTTTACCCAAAAGCTTTGCTATCTTATTTTATATAAAGTGGTTTTCTCAACCAGTTTTGTGCATTTTCAACAAGTTGCCAGGTAGACCAAATGCTGGGTATTGCAAGTTGCACTAGCTTTCAACAGGTGATTGATTCCAGGTACAGGATGCACAAAAAGATTGCTGTTGTCTATATAGTAACATGATTTTTACTTCCCACATTTGTCCGTTCCTTTCTTCTGGTATGCATTTTTCTGTTCAAAGCCATCCTTGACACACAGCAGTCTTTTAATATTCTTTCTATTCTTAAAAGTAAACCTTGGTTGCTCTCCTACAATATTTTTCACTTTTGCATCTTCTGTCAGCACAGGCCAAAACCTTCTGACCATGTCACAGATCTTTTGGCTATCTGTACTATATGTGTCACCAGGGTGCATACTATTTCTGTGCAAGTAGCGGTTCTTCCATGTATCTTTTCTGAGCATTTTTGTATGTAGACCGAGACTAAGATGTAGGGTTACTTTAACATCCAAGAAATCAATCTCTTCCTTTGAATAAGTTATCTTAAATTGAAGGAAATCTGTGGTGCTTCTCACCCTACATCCTAGTCTATGTCTACATACGAAAATGCACAGAAAAGATACATGGAAGAACCACTACTTGCACAGAAATCGTATGCACCCAGGTCACATATTGAAAACCATCATGGAAAATCAAGTGCAACAAATATCTAGGCTCTGTACTGAAGATGCTGACTTTGAAAAGGAGCAGGTTACCCTCTATAAACATTTGAGGAACAGAGGTTACCACAATAGAGTACACAAGAGGACCTAAGGTCCAATAAAGGTCATCCCTATTTTAAGGGAAAAACTATCCCCAGAGTTAAGGCTACTGCCTCCAAAGAAAGGACTTTGACTCAAGGTCTAAAATGTATTCTCAAATATTTTAAGAGAACGACCAAGGTTTGGTTTTAATAGTAGAAATAATATTAAAAGACTGCTGTGTGGCAAGGATGGCTTTGAAAGGAAAAATGTATAGCAGAAGAAAGGAACAATCAAATGTGGGAAGTGCAATGCCTGTCCCTCTATAGACAACAGCAATCTTTTTGTGCATCCTGTATCTGGAATCAATCATCTGTTGAAAGCTAGTGCAACTTGCAATACCCAGCATTTGGTTTATCTGTCAACTTGTCGAAAATGTCCAATGTTCTATATTGGAAAAATGGACCACAGCTTGAAGGACAGACTTATGTGACATATGAGGGATATTAAGTACAAGGATTTAAAGAATGTGGTGGCTGACCATGTTGTATCTTATCCTGATCACAGCTTTATGTTTAAAGCTTTAGAATGTATTGCTACAGACTCAAGGAGCAGAAACGTAAAGAACCGCACCAAAATGTGAGTTGTGAGTTGGATTGTGAACTTAAGGGCTGATCATCCCCCAGGCCTAAATGAAATACTTCCGCTCAAACCAATACTAAATAACAGACATCCTATTATAAGCTGAGTAAAGGAGGCTTGTCATCCCTTACAATTTATGATTAGTTGCTACGGTTTTAGATTGGTTAATAAGTAGGCATTGCCTGCAGCATGTGGACATGATTTGTTATTTAACTTTAGTTGGAGACCTATGGAGAATATGATTTGAAGAAGGCTGAATAGCTGAAACCACTAATAGTTTAGAGCTCTCCTTCATTGGAAGTGTTTTATGTTTTGTCTCTATTTTTAAAATAAACAACATTTTTAGCTGTTGTGGTTCACCAGGAAGTTTTATCTACACTAATATTGTTCTGTCTGGCGCTCCTTTGGCAGTTTATAGTTTTTCTTTACATTTTCATTTTATCTTGAGCTGCCCATGGCTAAGAGTAACTCTGCTGCTGCAACGGCTTGTGTGAATGTCCAAGAACTTATGCGGAATAGGCCGATTTCTGAACTCTTAGGTGATCAAAATAATCCATTACAGGGTCTAAACCTGGATGTAGAAAATATGGATGCCATAGACCTCACTGTTGATGATGAAAGTTACAATCATGCACTGGGAGAAGTGGAAGATGCAGCCTATTGCCTTAAGAGACTTCAGTGGCAGTGTTTGCACATGGAAGCCAGTATGTGTGTCAGTGTTGGCTTTCGAGGAGCAACCTAAACTGCTGAATATTATATTCCACCAGCAATAGTAATCATACCTACCAGTGTCCATGGAGACTGAAACGTATGCAAAGCAGAGTCCCTGCGAACAGAAAATGAAGAGTCAAACACAAATGCACAGTAGGGAATAACGTGTTCCTACCCATGAACAAATGACAGGAAAACCGTGTGCCTGTAGTCCAACGTAGTGTTGATAGCTATACCATGTGGAAGTGAAACGTATCAGATGTTAGCGCACCGCCAGTAGGTACGTCCAGTCCAACGGAGAGGGTCACCAGCCGACCGATAATTTGAGGGAGGGAACATAGCTGTGCAGATGTGTCCATAATAAAATACATGAGGAGAAATGTAGATATAGGTAGTGACCATATGTCTGAATCATATCCCACAAGCCATGTAATAGTCACATACAAAAGGTATGTCCGTATTTCACATACCAAATGTGATAGGAAATAGCATACGCATGTAAACAAAACAGAAGGAGCATATAAATGAGCCATAACAACACAGACACATGTAGGCTGAAAGGAACAGTATGATCCGTACCATCGACCAAGATTACCACCTGTCCCACTTTGCGAGCGACAGTCCCTCTGTGGGCAGATGTGTCCTGACACAAACATGTAAAACTGGCAAATGTCCAGAGAATATAGGACATAATTCCTCTGTGGACATCATGCAATAATTGCATTAAACATATTTCACTGGACGTATAATACATAAATGTCATAACAAACAGAATAAGATACCGAAATGCTAGAAGAATAAGCTTAGATATAGGCAAGAATTGTAAGTTCTATCTGCCGAACTGACCTTGGGTATGTGTCGGCCTGTAAAATATGCTGTGTTCACCGCAACTGTCACAGTAGGGTTGCCACCCTTACAAATGGCCAAAGTGGGACATGTTTGGTACAGACATCAGACTGTACAGGCCAACACATACCCACGGCCAGTACAAAGGACTGAATATAACTGTTTTGCTACAGAAAAGCGTATTCCTGTAGCATTTTAGTTGCTTATTCTGTTTCTCATAACAGTCAGGTATGTCAGATACAGAATTAACTGTTTAATGCAACTATCACATAAAATATAAGAAATATGTTTGTCCTAAAATCTCAGGACATTTGCCATGTTGACAATTACATGTCAGGACACAACTTCCCAAAGAGGGACTGCCCCTCACAAAGTGGGACAGGTGGTAACCCTATGTCACACTGTGGCCAATTGAAAAAGTGGAAACACAACCGTTGAATGTGGGGAGGCAATGTCCACAATGGTCGGACATGTGTAAGGAATAGCTTGGACATAGGAAAAGGTGCCATCCTACCAATGAGTAGAACAGGCTGGCAAAATCCAGAAGTCAGCTGTATAATCCGAACATGTATGTGACACAGTCGAATGGGTAGTACCCGGATACACCAACCAAGTAATGAAAGTGAAGTAAGGGCGTGTACCTATGTGCGTGAGGTATAGCATATGGAAAGCAAACATGGCAGAGTAGTCCACACAACCATAAAGATACCTGACACATGTAGGGTAGTCAATGTGTAAATCTGGCCATGTCATGGGTCAACAACCAAAGTAGAGCTCTATGGGGTATGAGTAATTTGCGTGTGAGAGGTGTGTGTTTAATGGTAAATTCCTCAAAGGCGATACTTGTGTCATATGCAGAAATGGTGAACTGGAGGTGTATGAGGGGGCAGCGGGTGAAGTGGAAAGAAACACAACCTCATGTAGAAACAGTTGCAAGACAAGCAAACAGGCCATAGTGTAGAACACAATCTCAAGAACATATGAATATGGAAATATGTGAGACAAATGTATAGATACGGCACCGTCACATACCCACAGATGGGTCGTGATGGAACTGGCCATAACAAACGGAACACACCTGGGTGCATAATAGCCTACCCAGCATACCCTCCACAACACACAACCCGCCACAATACCAGAATGTCCACCGCATCCAGCCGTACTTGGTCCACTGGTTTGTTGCAGAAACAGCTACACACAGTGACCCCTACGCATATGTAGTAGGTATTGTCACCCTAGGCAGTGTCAGGATTGCAAACCATGTATCCCCTGCAGGTAAAACCCCCTGTACATTTTCGTGCAGCCACAAAAATCTTCATTATCTAACTTGTTTTCGTCTTGACCAATTTTTGGGATATCCCTCACGGGATGACCAACTTGTGTAAATAGTAAAATGGGTATGACAACATGATGTCCAATCCAGTAGATATCTGGACACAAGTCAGAACGTGCAGTGAAGGTCCATGACACTGTCCAGCCCTAAGTGGGCATGCATAACCTACCACCCAGGATAAAATACCTTCCTGTGACGCACATGTCCAGACACGAATAGGAGGGAGAATATAATGCACACATTTGCAAAGTGGAAAATGGCATGAGGGCAAGGAAGACACTACGTAAACAGGTCAACCCTGATCAAGTGTGAGGGACACTGACTGTGTGCAGTCATGACTGACCATACCTGTCAACCTGTGTGAGCAAGACATCTGGACAGAGCCATGAATATAAGTGAGACAAAGGTCCAAAATCAGGGACAATCTGTAAACATATCTCTTAGAAACATAGAATTTGACAGAATAACAGTTTGCACATTGGCATTAATGTCTGGAGTATGAAGTCTGAAACCCAATTGTCTGAAGCACGTTCCGACTGCAGTCTTTAATGCTGAGCTACTGCTGTGCCAGAACACAACAGCATATTACAGAGGTCTGTGCCATACCACTCAACTGTCCGGATATTCGCAGAATGACTAGGGTCACCACCTGTCCCACTTCGCGAGTAACAATCCCTCTGTAGGCAGTTGTGTCCTGTGAAAAAAATCAACACATAGCAAATGTCCTGAGAGTTTATTTCCTAATTTACTTTAATAGTCGCATAAAACGGTTATTTTATATATGAATCCTCAATATGTTATGTGAAGTAGCATAAGCAATTCAAATGTTACTAGAATAAGCTATTATATGTACAAAAAAGGTTAAAGTTCAGTACTATGCATGGCTATAGGTATGTTTTGTCCTGGAAAATCTGACATCTCTACAGAACATGTCCCATTTTGGGCAGTCAAAAAGGTGGCAACCCTAAGAATGACCACAGGTTCGCCCCATAGTGTTGGTGTGTGCCTCCGACAATCTGCACCAGTGTGGTAAATAGCTGAGGATTTACATCACTAAATAATGAGAAATATCCTGAGTATAAGACTCCACAACCTGTACAAAAGTCATGCTAATGCAAAACCTAGCATTCTATCAATGTTTTAAGCTTGTAAGAGCAATCGTTAAAATGTACAGCTACAGCTGCATACCTGTAGCCACTTCATGTCCAAAAATAATAATCCCCATATGACTGTATACAAGTAATAGTCAAATGTGGATGGGGTCACCCCTCATCGTAGAGTATGGACTATAACAACCCCACCCATAATATGTAATGCCAACAGAATAAGCTGCTGACAGGTGCCCAAACACCTGTGTCTATAAACACAGGTAAAACTTCAAAATAGGGAGATAATCCCTGTCCATATGCTTCGTCTGACATTTGACCTCGGCCAGGGAAGTTCCGTTCACCAGGTGGACAAGCTTAAACCCAGATCATTACATGAACACCCTGACAATCAAAGACCTGTATGTGGCTGGACTATATGCCTTGGTGTTCTGCATATCCTCGGAGTGATTAACAATGCAGCCGGAGTCCACAGCAGTAGGCAATAGGGAATGTGTAATATGTAGTACTGCCTTTTTCCCAGCAGGAGAATGGATGCCTGTGTCATAGGTGAAGCGGTGAGGCGTATGTTGATGTAGCTAAGCACTATGGGTATGCATATCAATGAGGGAGAACACCAATAGAATAGTGGTTCCGGTATCCGGCCAACGTGAATGAAGTCCAGGTTGACCTACGACCACTGCACATATAACCTGAAAGTGTAATGAAAGCGTTCGTGCAGTACACACATTTAAATATGTAAAGGTGAACGTGTGTTTCGCAGTAGTCCGTAAACTGGAATACAGATATGTAACTGTTACGGTCAGAATTATGAAAGTTCACGGAAGTACAATTATCTATGAAACACATGTAACCCACAGTAAGGATATGCAAGTGCGCCTGCGCGTGTGTAATCCGCTCACAGAATAGAAAATGAATGTTGTTTCCCCCACGTTCTATGTACATGGCTCATACCTGTTAAACCCGTAAAGTACGAAACCTAACAAACATAGAAAGTGGATAGAATAACAGGTGTGTCACTAGCATGGATTCTCTGAAGGGTATGAAGTCGTAACCTGAAATGTTTGTCATTATTTACCAATGTCAGTCTTTAATGATATGCCACTAACTTGCCAGATAGACACAAGGTTATGAAAAATGGACCAAAGATAAGAGGCAAACAGCTGTACATGCAGCGGAAATCTGTACAGTTGAAAGGTATGATATGGAGATATATATACACATATATCCACAGACATAATGCAAAGCAAATTACGAGATGAGGAATGTACAGACATATGTATATATGTACATATATAAATCTATACACACACGATACATGAATAGATATATACAGAACAAACATATGTCCCTGTACATATAACACATGTATATAAATAGGTCACGGTATAGCTAATATGGATAGACAGACAGACATGCATGAAAGGAGAATACACTGATGGTTTCCTAACCATTGCCTGGAAAGTACCAGTGTGAAAGGGCCTGCAAGTTCTACACGTTAAACATGAATATAGGTGTCCTTTGCAGGACCCCAAAAATTGATCCTGTACAAAGTGCCAACCGTCATTGATGCAAAAGAAGTCACACCTGCAACTACTATATAGGTGTACATGCAACAGTAGCAGGTGCAAGGGTAATAACACATGGGTCGATTGAATGTATGACATACGAGCTGATATCCGCAGAGTGGGGAGTACTCAGAAGTGTCCTCACACTTTATTATCGCTCACATTAAACATGTTTAATGGGTACTGTGGAGGTGTGTCAGGTATGGGAATCACGGGTATACAGAATTGGGCCAAGGTGTTGGTTGGCACAGATCTATTAGGTACGCCTCATGGGAGTGATCAATATACCTATGTGGGTATAGCACACGCCTACATTCTCCAAAAAGGTCCAACCCATCTACTGGATATTGTGTAAACCATTGGGGGAAGACGTAGGGACCTATATCAGTGTCATGTAGGCAATTATCATGGATGGACACGCGTACGACCAAGATGGTAACCATACCTGCCAGAATGTCAGAATAAGACAGCTGGACTAAGGCGTAGTACACGACAGACAAATAGGGACTATATTAAATATACCTCAGACAAAGTCAGACCATTGATAGAATAATTGCGTAGTCAGGAATACGAATTTTATGAGAGTTAGTAATCATGAAATAGAAATGTCAGTCATGATTACCTAACCGCACAGTCCGTCATGGCTTGCCAGCAATCTACCAGAAAGGCACATTATCATGACAAATGTAACAGAATCATAGGTCAAACCCCAGGGTGTATACCCATAATGTGTACAGGTGAGAGATATGAAGGTAACCCGTCCTAATGAAATGTACAGAACTAGTGATACTAGGTGGACAGGTAAGAAGAAAGACGTCAGGACAAATGACAAAACATGTACAAGTCATAAGCATGTTTGTCCACAAATGTGAATTACAATGTATGGCCTGTGAAAGTCAATGTGCAAGGTTAATAGACTCAAAAGACATGTGTCCCTCAGGGTGTCATGCAGTGTCACCGATACAGTGTCCAGTCCCGCATACTCATACGTGAGCTCTGTCACTCACGGAAAGCGCAAATACCGGCGTACACATAAGGTATATGATGGAATAATTAGTGTGGATAAGCACCTGTTGGCCTGTGTGATGAATATAACCCAGTGGGTGGGTGTGTCCTGCAATAGGAATGTAATTGTAACTGGCCTGTGATGGCACCATGTATTGTGTGTATTGGCGTAATGAAATTGATGTCCAGTATCAGAAACATACCTCGCAACTGTACGAATGTGCAGATGTATGCCTCATATGTGTGGTGTGTTCCTGTCATAATCTGTACCTGTCTGCCAAATACCTGAGAACTGACATCATTAAATAATGATAAACATATGTGTTTAAGTCCCCAAATCCCTCAGAAAGGTCATACTAATGCAAAACCTATAATACTGTCAACTATCTACGTTTGTAAGAGCAATATGCAGAATCTGCCCCTATCTGTCCCCCCATCATGTTAGGCTTTGTACAGATGTTTTGCACTAGGAGGTTGATAGGTAGGATCTGAAACAGATACATGTCTGAGGAAACAGCATTATTGACTGCAAGATAACTCAGAAGATAAGAAAAGCGCTGCAGTAGGAAGTTCATCCGCAGGTATGTGCTGACATGTCAAATGACACAGCAGTCTACAGGAAGTACCTATAGGGTGTCACCTTTACCAGTGATGACAGTGGGACATACCCACAGCCATGCATATACCACAAATAGACATAGCACACAGCAAAGCCTAGGCCATGATACATGAAGCCTCCGGCATGTATGGATTGAGTGAGAGTACAGCAAGGAAAGATGACTGCCAGGCTATTCAGCAAACACCTGCAGGGGCGTGCAAGACCGCCCGTAACACGAACATTGCACAGACAATGTTGGGATTTGCAACATACCCCATTTGTATGTGTAAGCTATGCAAATGATGTATTTATAGGGTTGCCACCTTTCCAAATGCCCAAAGTGGGACATTTGTGCTACAAACATCAGATTTTGCAGGGCAAAACATACCCACGGCCAGTACAAAGGACAGAACTTCAGTTTTTTGCCTAAATAAAAGTCTATTCTTGTAGCATTTTAGTTCCTTATTCTGTTTCTTATAACATTTAGGTGCTTCAGATACAGAATAACTGTTTTATGCAACTATGACATAAAATATAGAAAATAATTTTGTCCTAAAATCTCAGGACATTTGCCATTTTTCACATTTTTTGCAGGACACAACTGCCCAAAGAGGGACTGTCCCTCGCAAAGTGGGACAGGTGGTAACCCTACGTAATTACGCGATACATGAAACAGTAAGCTGTCCGTGCAAGAGCAGAGTTATGTGCAGAAATGTACCCAGATGTTATGCGACTAACGTTTTGCACGTTGCTAAACGGAGCAATGACAGCTGCAAATACAGTATGAATACAGTCGAAGAAGCATGCCAATGTCCAAGTCCAAGGCCAGTGGTGGCTTTGTCCATTGGATATCAATGAACCAGTAGTTGTTCTGCCCCGATCCCTGGTGTGGAAGCGTAGCGCAGTGCCACGAGAACGAGCTGCGCTTCAAACTAAGACATATGGATAATATACATACAAAATGTAGGTTTAATTAGATGTTAGTACACCATGCAGATGAATGGCAAGCTGGAGACAACATGGCTACTGTGTACTGGTACTTATGTGTGGAAGCACTTTGTCAGAGATGTAACGAAGCATTTGTAGGCAGTGTGAGGCAAGTGAGGCTGAGGATAGTGAATCACAACATGTCATGCCATATGGGTCAAGCGTCTACCATGTAGTGTAGGTTAAGGGGACTATTAGAGTAGAAGATAGGTGACAACATGAGTGTGTATGTACAAAACACTGTAACCTCACCGGAACAGTGTCACATATGTGCTGTCAGTACTCAGTGGAAGAGACGTGTCATGAGCTATCCTAGGGAATGTCAGGAGACTGACGGCGTACGCCATGGATACCACCGATGTGACCTGCATACCTGCCCACAGTGTGTCTGCGCCCATGCGTGCCAGTAAGCCCGAGTAAGCATGTGTGCACGCGTGTTAGCATGTGTGCGCGTGTGGAAGAACGAGTAAGCTAGTGTATGAATGGTGAAGCCCGTGTAATGTCGTGTATGCGTTTGTAAGCATGTATACATGTGTACTACACACATCACACATGTACTGCACACACAGACACACATGCTGTCAATACTACACACATCCATGAAATGGCACATGGATGGAGACTACATCATCAGAAGTAACAGTGCTGTAAACTATGCTACAGTGATGGTCATAGCTGCAATGCATCATGCCTGCTGAAGTACACCTGGAAGTAACACACTGTGTGTTGACATCATACTAACATCAACACAGTGGTATAAAGCAACCGTGTGCAGCAGCACCAGGTTAGTCAGATCCTGCATCAATGTTACACATCACAGGTGGCGGCACAGGTGACATCATAAGCACAGGGTGTGGTGTTAACATGTCCAGAGCTGTCATAGAGCCATCCAATGTACACATAGCTGTGTGTGTGCGAGGGACAACAGTTATTGCATGGCCCAATGGTGGTGCAATGGGTGTGTGTATGTGATAGCCATAGCTGTTTGTGGTAAGTGTGTGTGTCTGCATATACACAGGTACAGCATGTGTCAGCCATGCAATGGGTGCGTGTATGTGATAGCTGTAGCTGTTTCTGGTAAGTGTGTGTGTCTGCATATACACAGGTACAGCATGTGTCAGCCATATACAGGAGGTTGTGGGACAGTCACAGACCGTACCTGCCAGGCTGTAGAGATCCCCATTACTGGCCATGGACAACCCTCCATGCATCCAACACAACTCAGTCCTGCACCTGTCAATGTCTACACATACAGTCCTGGGATCTGTACCACAACCTGTGGATAAACGTGCATCTGTAATGTTAACCTGAAGTGCATAGAATTGACAGTTACTACAGACAGATATGAGCCATACTCACACTCCAATGTAATAACCACTGCTGACTGCTGCCGAGATCTGCATACGACCAGTCAAAGGTGCTGCACTAACATTGTTTCCAATGCCCGTGTAATACCCAGCAACATAATAACCGGTCTCTACACATGTATAACCCACGATCACTACAGCACACAGTATGTGCACTATCACAGAGCCATAGCAGATGATGCATTTACAGAATGCGCTATCGAGATTACTAAGCACAGCAGTCCCAGAGGCAGTCATCTAGGTGCGTGTCATCATCCGCAAAGGCAAAAACGTCGGTAGCAAACTGCTGTGGTGTGCAGCATCTAAAAGCAAGACTGCATCCCCAGGCGGATGGGAGCATGCACACAAACACACACATACACACAAACACACACACGCACACACACAAACACACACACACACACACTTGGCAGGGCTGGGAGTCGAACATACACCTAACTACGCTAATACACTACAGCATGACGCATTTACAGAACGCGCTACCGAGATTACTAAGCACAGCAGTCCCAGAGGCAGTCATCTAGGTGTGTGTCATCATCTGCAAAGGCAAAGACATTGGTAGCAAACTGCTGTGGTGTGCGGCATCTAAAAGCAAGACTGTGTCCCCAGGCGGATGGGAGCATGCGCACACAGACACACACACACACACACACACACACACACACACACACACACACAAAACCACACTTGGCAGGGCTGGGAGTCAAACATACACCTAACTACCCTAACACACTACAGCATGACGCATTTACAGAACGCGCTACCGAGATTACTGAAAACAGCACTCCCAGAGGCATACTTCTAGGTGGGTGACATCATTCGCAAAGGCAAAGACGCCGATAGGGAATGTATGTGGTGTGAGGCATCTAAAAGCATTACTGTGTCCCCAGGCAGCTGGAAACACACACACACACACACACACACACACACACACACACACACACACACACACACACACACACACACTTGACAGGGCTTGGAGTCGAACATACACCTAACTACCTTATCACACTACAGCATTACGCATTTACAGAACGTCCTACCGAGATTACTGAGCACAGCACTCCCAGAGGCATACTTCTATGTGGGTGACATCATCCGCAAAGGCAAGGACGCTGATAGGGAATGTATAGAGAGTGAGCAGTCTGAAAGCATATTACTGTCCCAAGGTAGACATAGACAAACACACGGCAGTGGCAGTGGTGTGATCGGGGCAACCAAATATCTACAGAGCACTACAAAAACACTACATAGATACGGGACGCGCCACAGACAGTACACACTTCAAGACAGCAACCAGTGTGTTCAATGGAGGCATCCATCGTGACATTGACAATGGACATCTGTTGCCTGGATGACCACCATCACTATACAGGATCTCATTGGCCATGCCCACATGCTTAGTATCACACGTCTGTTTGGAATGTACTGTGTGTCCATCTACACAATGGCATACTGGGCATGCTCACACACTTAGCAGTTGCAAAGGGCTGTCTTGCATGCACAGACATTCTAACGGAAGGGCACAGTTTGGAATGTACTGTGTGTCCATCTACACAACGGCGTACTGGGCATGCTCACACACTTAGCAGTTGCAAAGGGCCGTCTGGCATGCACATGAAGTCTAATCACGGAAGTGCGCAGTTTGGAATGTACTGTGTGTCCAGCTACACAATGGTGTACTGGGCATGCTCACACACTTAGCAGTTCCAAAGGGCCGTCTTGCATGCACACAGATTCTAAACACAGAAGGGCACAGTATGGTATTACTGCCCCCACGTACATGAAGGCCACTCACATGTATTGACCAGTACACACTCAGGAGCTATCACAGTTGTCTCAGGTGTAGATCACAGAGGTACACACCACAATCAACAATGTAGCCGTCACACATCACCATGTCATTGGACCAGCAATACACAGCCATACATTAACACAACACCGTGTGACTCATGACCAGTGGACTGTACATAGGTCTACAGCAACTGTGCAGACTACACATGTACCAGCAGGGTTCAATCATGTGTTATGTATTGCAATGATACCACTGTACATAACCAGGTAGACTCTACACTTACCAGGGGCCCTGGGTCTTACACAGCTGTGACAGATGACTGTTGTTATACACCAACGAACACACATGTTTGGCTATGTCATACATGTAATTGCAGTGGATATGTGCATGGACCAAACACACACCACATATGTACATAGCATAGCTTTTGCTGTCCTCTGTGCAGACAAGTGGCTACAGCAATCATACGCACACAAATGGAAGGTGGGTCCATGGCTGT
This sequence comes from Protopterus annectens, assembly GCF_019279795.1. NCBI lineage: Eukaryota > Metazoa > Chordata > Ceratodontiformes > Protopteridae > Protopterus > Protopterus annectens. The sequence goes on from NC_056735.1 coordinate 834,134,715, forward strand.
TGAATGCTAACAGTACATGAGGTAGCAATGTTGACTGAGGACACATTCCCTCTGTACTAGTTACCCATGACACCCATCATATCATACAACAGTCCATGTGTTATGTATGTCAACACACATGTCCACCAATTGCAATATATACAAACATGGCTACATGACAGGCATGTAGGACCAGCACACATGTACAATCTGTAGTGTGCATGCAGCTAGCATGCATGTACAGTAGCTGATGTAAGTAACTCATCTGTGCCTAACTACAACATGCAGCTGCAATGCAGCCCCATAATTGACACTTGTATATGGTGACATACTGACAGTACAGTAGGATGTACAGCAGGTATGGATGGATGTGTGTACATAAAGTGGTGATGCACCTGTGTAGATGGATGTTTGCCAGAGACGGCTCACAGGTGTGTCACACGCCATCCAACCATGACATGTACAAACAGTACACTATGTTACCGTTACTTGACGGTGGAGAAATAACACCTACACAGTGGTCAGGTGTTACCGACAGTATGTCACCTGACACCTGTAACACTTACATCCTCCCATGTGCATATAGCAGCACAATTGCCGAAGGTAGCGTTGGTACACATAATGTGGCCAATACTGCTGCATGTCTGTCAGACGTATCATCATATAGCAGGTGTATCATTCACAGTACTGCCATGTGTGTTTGCTTGTGTGACCATATATGCCACATATGGTGTGGAATACAACCCAATTGTCACACACCCCTGTACACTGTTGTAGAGATCTGTAATACTGCAGTGTGGAAAGCATGACATAGGCAGGTATGGTGTGTGTATCACACACATCAGCTATCCAAATGTGTACGACATGTGTGGTCTCCACAGTGTGCGTGTGTGTATGTAGGTATGTATGGCTGTCTGGTGCATGGAGTGAGGGTGTATGTTACCATACAGAACACACAGGATCCCTAACCCCTCATGGTGATGCAGTCCACTGCCCTGTTGATGCCATCGGTCTCAGCTGCACTGTCTACCTGCACATGTTCTTTCTCTGTGTCGCATTGTGTGGGTGCACAGTACTGTGAGGTTGATGAACACATAGGCAAGGGTCCTCACCTCAACACTATGGGGTGTGCGTTATAGTGTTGTTGACCCCATTAGTGTTAGCATGTTCCTGTAATGTGACAGGGTATTACTGCTACACAGTGAGGCCTCATGCTATCAAGTGGCCTCTAACATTATCATTGGTCAGACCACTGTGTACAACCCCTGCACCATGTCAACATACCTGTGATGTGACCTGGTATGGATGCACATCTCCAGCCACTGTAGCCTATTAAACTGCCCACATGCTTCTGGATCAATATATGTGTGGACATCTTTGGTATGTTAGACTTTCAGACAGTCAGGCTGAAGCTACGTTTAGCATGCTGATATTGCCATATGTGCCTGTGAGTGCTCCACAGTTACACATGGTAGACTGCAAACAGTGCTACCTGTAGGCACATGCAAGTAAACCATAAGGAGGGAACCAGGGCATCATTACCAACATACTGTGAACATATAACAATGCATGCTAAACCTGTACTACATGGTATGTCTGGTGCATGTCAACAGTACACAACTAATGTAATATACACGTCTCTCACTATTCTCATACAACTATTTTAATATACACTTCTCTCACTATTCTTACATAACTAATGTAAATTACACTTCTCACTATTCTGTTCACCCTGTGCATCAGACCATTTGAGCATGTCCCTGCACCGATGGTGTGGATGACAGGGATGTGGCACAGGCTTCATCATATGCACAGGGTGATAATGTTTGCCAGGGGCATAGGCTGCACCAATGGATGACATCATGTGTGTGGGTAAAGGCCAGTGATCTGATTGGACATGTCTGTTCAGTATGCATGTGGTTGTTGTTGTGCCCTACAGATGTCTTTGCTGTGTGCGTGTATGTGTGCACACAGTTCTGCCTTTTATGAGGCCTACATGGGGTATTATTGACAGCTCCAGATTGTACAGACCAGGTTGTACAGCTCACTGTGTCCGGCCACGGCCATGTGACCTGTGCCTGCCAGGGGTTGCATGGGCACTAAGAGTCAGAGGTACATATTGGCTACTGTCCGACGACACATGTCCACTGGAACCGTGTCCCTGCTGGGAACATCCAGGGCCACGTCCACATGGCCTGCTGTGTCCTGGTGTGGACAGCTCAGCACCAGCTGCATTGCTATTGCTACCGGCACTATGGGAGCGGGCATGTGAGGTGGCATGCTCATGTTGACCTGCACTAGGTGGTGTGGCTGGCCTACGTCCATGTGGCCTATGCCTCACTCCTACCAGATGTTCCAGCACAGACAGCTCACGCTCGCTGATTGCCATGCCACGGTCAAGGATTCCAACCATGTCACCCAATCACCTGTCAAGAACATCAGCAATCTGCTGTTGAGCATTTGCCAATGCCTGGATGTTGTTATTTAGGGTACAGATAGCAGCCCTCTGCAGCCTCTGCCCTTCCCTGGTGTGCCATTCAGCACGTGCCTGTGCTGCCATTACAGTCTGGAACATGTGTCAGCTGATACCAGCTGCTGCACTCTATCCTGCAGGTGCATGTCTGCCAGAGGTCCTCCTACGAGCAGCACCGGCCACATGCCTGTGTGGCACATCTGCAGTCATTACACTGACACCATGGTGTGTAGACACACCTTCTGTAGCCACCACACATTCCTGTTCCACGCTAACAGACGCTGACTGTCCTTCCTCTATGGCCACTGGTGATGCGGTATGTGTTGGCAGCAGAACTGTGTGCGGGGAAGAGGGTGACATAGCTGGGATGGCAACCGTTGGCACAGATTCAGCCCCTGACAACCCTGCCTGTACCTCATGCATATGTTCATCACTGCTAGTATCTGTGGGGACACTAACATCAGATGGACCGCAGGAGGGTAACGTGCCTACATCACCTGTGAATGCAAAGAAAGACTCTAAATTACAATAGACACAGACACACAGACACACAGACACACACACACACACACACACACACACACACACACACACAGACACACACACACACACACACACACACACACACACACACACACACACACACACACACACGCACACACACGGACACACACACACACACATGGACACACACACACACAGACACACCATGCATGTGATTTGACAGATGGCATGCAGCATGCCTGTGGTACAGCAGAGGGCATGCAGCTCGGACATTAATAGTGTTAGTAAGCATACCTCCCTAGGGTGCACACTACAGCAAGCAGGTGTCATATCAGTAGCCATGCAGTTCACACAATCATGGTAGTATGCATGCATCCCCGTGATACACCATGTGGAAAAGAACAGGATCACAGTACACATGGCTGATGTGACCTTGACATGTACTCTGCTGATGTGTGCATTAACATGCATACATGTCTGACACAATGGTGTCCTGACACATGTACAGCATCATAATGGGCATCACATTGTGGTGTTGTCTGTATGCCCTACAGATAGAATGCATGTTTAGCAAATGTGCATGAGCATGGAAGGGTAGTGTGAGCCATCTACATTGCTATACAGTGTGAAGTACAGACACTGTGCCATTGCATGTCATCTTGAGGCATCTATATTGCTGTACAATGCATAATATGTACACATTGCATAGCCATAACTGCATGCATATGCATGACATAACTGTGGATTCTGACCCACGATGCTGAGGTGTATACACACCAAACTATGCTGTGTCAAGTGACAGGTCACTGGAGGCCTACAGCTGACACCCTTGTACAACAACTACAGGGTCTTAGCTGCCTGGCAACCATGTCCACACATAGCGGACATGTCAATTCACCATTTCCCACATGGCATTGATGTACCACACACACACGAGGTGCACAGCTAACGGTGATGTCCTACAGCAGCAAGGGAAATGTACAGTATCTGTGGCCTGATGTGGTGTCAATGTCTGTGGAAGCTGTACAGGTGACTACTGTCATGCTATGACACAGTCATGATGTGCAACTGATCTTCTATGGTAGACTTCAATGACACCTCCACTAGCTGTGCACAGGCTGTTAGGATGTCCACTGTACCACATCAACTGTATAATCAGTCAACTAAGGCTGTAAGTGGACCATGTGTGGACAATGTGCAACAGGATGTATACACATCACATCTACTGTGTGGCTACGTGTCTCTGGTGGCCATCCCCCATGGTCATGTGTGCACATGTGTTGGCCAAATGTGTGTGATGGCCATCTATCTCACATGTCTGTGTTGTCCCATATAACATACACCCATAGATGCCAGATATGTCACCATTCACAGGGCTATGCAGACAATGGGTTGTATGTTTGGTATGTGGGGTATGGGTCATGGGATAGTGTGACAATATTGCAGCCAGAACACTACATGTCTGGGACATGTCAGATGGCACATCACAATGTGTGCACCCAATGCAGGGGCATACAACACAATGGTGACAACTGTGGGCTGCCCATATCACAGCTCACTGTGTGGTACTGTTTGCGTACTACATATGTTGTTCCAATGCATACTACATATGCCTCCATTGTAGAACACCTCCACCGTTGTATGCACAGCTGACCACACATTTAGCAATGACAAATACTGTGGTTTCAAGTTGGTGTATCATTTCGTTTGTATATATTGCACATGGGTGGCCTGTGTGAATGATGGGTGCTGCGACCTGTATATCATGACTGGAATGAACATCAAGTGTGCAAGTGTTAACTGGCCACATGGCAAATAGATCTATGCTTTAACATGGCTGATACTGATGACAGTCTTACCTGCAACGGACTCATGTCTGTGCGGCACACCAGAGGTACCTGTATAGGGGTGACACAGTAGTGTGAACATTATCCATGACTGTATGACAGCCACAGGGTGCACTGTGCATGCTAACACATTTGCCTGTATAATAGTATATAGTATGCACATGTGTGCATACACAGGGTAGCATACTATAGTATGCAGCTTGTGTGTCCACATACCTTGCATATGTTGTTACTTTACATAATGTGCAGTGACACATGCAACTAAATGGGATATAATAGCCATATGTGCAGTACTGACTTACCAGGCAACTCTAGGCTCATTGGTTGGGAGATACCCACCTCCACGATGGCAGCTAGAGTTTCTGGATGCTGTTCTGAGGGTGTCCCCAGACTGGCCAGTAGCTCCTCGGTGTGTGTGAGTGGGGGCTGGGTTGGTGGCCCACCACCTGTTTCACCTTGTTCCCTGGCAATTGCAGTGTCATGCTGTTTTGCATGTCGTATCAAGTCTGCGCAGTGTCTGCGCACCTGCTGGTAGGTGCGGTTATGGCCACGCACATTGTTTACCCTCCTGCGAAGATCCTGCCACAGGTCGTCCCGCTGTTGGGCATGCTGTGGCACATGGCTGAACAACACCTCAGAGTTCTCATGGAGGTACGGGATGAGGACATCATCCTCCTGGCGGCTGTACGCCGGAAGGCGTGTACGAGGCATTATCTGTAAGACATAATGATGGTGACAGGTCACAGTTTCAGAGATGTACAGAGATACTGCTGCACATACATTTCTATGACATCTAGTACATCTGCACAGTTATCTTTGCAAATCATCATGACACGGACACGACTGACGTGTTTGTGTCACACACATGTAACACCCGTTGTGCATTGGATATCATCACCATATATGTGTGTCACCTCATTACAGTGTTCATACTCCATGTGAATGCTGTCTTGATGTGGGCATGTCTATTTGCCTGCATTGGTGTTCTTACCTATCTGCACATGCCTGGATGTGTCCACGGTAATGCTGTTGACCTTGATGCTGTGTATATGTCACATATCAACACAGACACAGTCTTAATGGACTTGAGCAGTGACAATGCACACATACGCATGGAATCCTGTACATGCATGTGTTTTGCCATATACATCTACACAGCACTGTACAGCTGTTCAACATTCTGCCACGGATCACGTGTGTTGCACATGTGATAGACATGGGACAATGGTTAGTCGGATGTCATTCGCAGGGATGCTTATGAACCATAGCATGTATGGGCAAGGTTTCCTAGCTGTAACAGACAGCCATTATGTCACCGCGAGGTGCATCAGTGCCACATTACTGATCCAGACAGTTGATACTACATCTACACATGCGGACATCACACCATGTATGACTGGGATGACATGTGCAGCTTTGATGGACAGGGTTGCATGGTTTGGCGGGAGTATGTCACATGTATGGCACAGGGATCTGTCCAGCATGTGGCGATCCTAGTATTCGGATGTTGGATGTCCATGACATATATCTTACAGATCAGGATATGGACATGTAGCATGTCCATCATCATGGTGTAGCAGATGTCTTTATGCAAGGTAGACAGCATGCTGCATAGTGGAGGTGAGGATTGTGAAGGCTGGTATCGCCCATACATGCATGGCCATTACCCCTTAAAGGTGATATGTGATCCAATATTGGTCACCCCAGTGCTGTATATGCCTGTCCAATGATCTCCGTGCTCATGGATGGCACCCTGTCATGACATGGGTACCTCGTATGACTACCTAAGGGGCCTGAGATGTCACTAAGTCAGGGAGGTGTACTGCACAGCACCATCCCTTACACAGTGTCCATAATGATGACCACAGCCTAGGTGGTAGTTAATGGGTACAGGGATGTTCACCTAGCGGTGACAATGCTGATATTATCCATCAGAATGTGCACATATGTCACATACCTCACCCACACAGCCCATTCCATATGTTGTTCACAACATTGACACAGCTATTCCTCATAGGTCATGGCCATTCACATCCTTACATACACAGATGCCTAACATTTGTCTGTGTGGTATGGGCTACAATGAGGGTGGAGTACAACACATTAACCCTGTTCTACTGTAGCTGGCACTGGTGTGATATGCACATGTCACTCTGGCACCATTTGTAGTTGTGAGTCTGCCAACAGGCCACTGGTAAAACACTCCTGTGACATACAAAGGTATTTGTAATCAAACATCCCTACTGTCTTGTACATCTGTATTGCTAACATCTACAGTGATAATGGTTCATGGACATGCACACCATACTCAGCAGGGTTATAGTGTGGTGCCACACATTATGACTGTCGTCACCACTTGTGGGCTGATATTATCCAATACCCTATCTGTATTTTATGGTCATGCTAGACACTTGTACAGAACTTGTGAGCATGTCATGAGCTACTGATTAATATAGCACCCATTCCACACCATTTCCCACAGGTACACTGGCTGTGCTAAGATTTCCAGCTTGCTTATGGTACAACAACTGTTGTACACATGTAACTCACATATCTTGTGAGACATGGTTGTATATACAGGTATGTCCAACTGTCACGTACCAGTGCTATTGCCTGTCTATAAGATGGATATGTCATACATGTGGCAATAGAGCAATTGTCTCATGTACACATTCAATGCTCACCTCCCGACATACGACACTACAGCCTGTGGGGGATGCACTTATGCAGCCCTGCTGGGGGTAATGCTGTCACCAACCCTGACTGCACCTGACAGTCATGTGGGGATGTGTAACATTCGCAACACACCCCACTCATCACATAGTCTCACATGATCTCCACCACAGGGCACACATACAAGGACGACGTGTGCAGTACCTCTCCATACTCTGTGTAGGCACCAGAGGAAGCCCCCATATGGAACACAACATCACCAACTTATAGCCCACAGACTCATGTGTGCCCATCACATACAGCCAATAGTGTGTTATAACATACACAACACACCAGTCATAGGTGACTCTGTAGGCGATCACACTGCAGTTCCACACAGCAGGCTACACAAGGCGATAGTCGCTTACATCTTGCTGTCGGGTAACTGGTTCTGCAAAATAACCTATGCACCCATGCCACACCTCACCAGGTACGCTGTGACTTGTCATTCTCCATGTTAGTGTGACTGCCCTGAGATGCTACTTCACAGACTACGTGTGCAGGGACATGCAATAGCTCACCAGTCTTGCAGCCCTGAAGGTGTGGGCCAAGCCCTGGGGAGCATTATGCATTCACCCAGACCCGATACCACTGTACAATGACTGACTGTGTCACTTCAACAGTTGCCTATGCTTCTGCTGTCATTCCACAGGCATCTGGTATCTGTCCGCTTTGACTGAACTGATCAAACACAATGCTTTGGCACAGATGACCTGCACCTGTCAGCCCTGAGAGTACAGCTCACATGTAAGGCTCTTGCTGCTTCTATACTGCCTGTCTTGCACAGTTTCCAATAACAGTCACTGGCAGAATGGGAACTGGCAAGCAAGACATGGGGTCATGTGACACAATGCTTGCATCTTCCTCTGTGATGCACGCAGGCAAGGCACACCTTAGAATGCACCACTCCAATATCTCTGCAGTGACTGGGACCTGCCTCTCGGCTCTACAGAGCACACCTGCAATGACAGGTTATAGACAGACCATACCTTTCAGGCACATACCTGGACTGGCACAACCACAGCTGAGGTGTTCCCACATCCCACTATGTTGTACACACATCCTGGCTAGTTACTTAGCACAATGCATCACAGGTGCTCCACATGCAACTAACTGTGTCCGGAACCATTATGCACATTGTAACAAGCTACAGATTCCACTACATACCCCACAGTTACCAGACCTCATTTGTTGGTGTACTGGACAGTAGGGCTCAGCCAGCTACTACTGATGTGTGACTGACACTAACCCACACTTAACTGGGATAGCCACTCATGTACTGTCACATCCATGAGTCATAACCTCCACTCGGCTGGATAAACCCATACATACCACCTCCAAGACCAACATTAACCTTGACATGAACACTACCAACATGTGACTGGTGTTCCACACCTGTGGTCATCCCCTCATAGGTGGATTCCAAACATATGCTAATCATCCTTGTTAGCCACATCCTGGCACCACACCCTTCACGGTATACACAGTACATGAGTACTACAACACCTACTACAGACGTCTTATGACAGCGGTTGTTAATGTCATGACACCCGTGCAGACGGACATTGCACATAAAAATGCTGCAACACACCCCAGTGCACTTCAGTAGCATGTACACGACTGCATGGATCATGCTATGCCACACAGAGCCATGATGGTACACACCAGATAACAGACACCACTCTGGTGGTCAAGTTCCATGGACATAATGTACAACAACAGGTGGAGGCTGTTGCACAGTGGTGTACAATCCCATGGGTGGGGTAGCTCACTGGTCAGCCTTGGTAGGGCCACGGGATCCCTCATCACATACTCCATGACTAGCTATGTAAACATTACTGTGACACATTCCGGGGTGTACCACAAAGCATTATGGTGGTATGTTAGTAGTCACTGGCAATACCCACATCTGCTGTCACATACAACAGTCACTCAGGAACATTACAGACCCAGGTGATGTTGGCAACATGCTGGTGGATGGATTCAATGCTAACATTACACCCTCTCACTCACTACAGGGCTACAATCCATGCTGGAACATTGTGGTGTCCCTGCGGTCACACCTACACAGTATTAACCTGCACTCTATATGTCCTGGGACACTGGCCCCATGTCACCTTCCAAAGTCCCAGGATGTGATGTCCACAAACCTCTGAATGACATGTCTCCCCACTAGGCCACCATATTCAGTAATAGCCTTGTATCAGACATTGTGGCCCCTGAATGGCACACAGCAACATTCATCACACTCCACACAGGTGGCACCACAATGCACAAGTGGGACTATAGTCCTACACACCTGACTGGACTGTTCTGCACTGCTATGGGGCACATCATCAAGGACGTCATTCACAGAGACATTGTTGGACTCTGGTCCTTTGATGCCACCCGGGTTGGACTTGTTAGGGCCAGAGCATGGCCCCTACACCTGGTGGACTCCTTTCATACAGTTACCAGGGTAGTTGATGATGGTACGGGAGTCCACACATCCTACATTGTCCTCTCATTGCCTTCTCCATTCTGGTATTGACAACATACACATCCACCTGCACATCGTACCCTATGTCTCAGGATGTTATGCAACGTGGCTCATGGACAGGACACACAATGAGGGCAGCATACCATAGTACCTACTGCATTTCAGTTACATTTGGCATACTACAGTCCTCAGTCATAGGGCCCCTCATGTTCAGTATATTCTTCCCTGAGGTACAGGCTAGCACAGAGGGACTTTCCCTGCCTAGCTTTACAAACCCCTGCATACAAAGTGCCATGATTGATCCACCAGCTGATACTGAGTCCATCCATACGGGTGTCACTGTGACAGATACCTGATATGAATATCATGGCCTCAAGCTGCATGACACAAGGTCCATGGACATCACCTTTGCATTACACCATTCACCCACTATCACATAGGTGGAAGTCCCCTACATGCGTTTCACATTGTACATGTTTGTAGTACACACGTATGTCACACCCACTCCTGTGATTACCGTATTGCCACTGTGGCATGGATATCCTTCTACATGGCCACACTTATCTGTACTGGGTGTGTAGCTGCTACATAGGCACCCATTGTACCTGTGAACTCAAGACTTCTACACACATTCAAGGGTACACCACCCCATTTAGGGTGTACCTTACACAGCAGCTACAGCTTTACATACCACAACATTAACACGCCATGACATTTATTGAGCTCTGACAGCTAAGGTATGCGGCTGAACTACAGACACCATGTCTGTACACATTTGCATACTACATACTCAGGGGTGACCTCTGCTGAACAGACAGGGCCCATGTCCACAACAATATTAATGGATATACTCCACATATGCGACATACGCAGATGCCACTGTGAGCAACATGCTCATGGATATGTGCACACACGCAACAATGAGTGGAATGTGTTTGAGGGTTACATTCCCAAACCGGACACTCACCATGCTTTGGAACATGACTCCTATGTACATCACGCAGGGTCACACAGTAGCACTGTTCATGTGAAACCTCCCTTGGTGTTTGGGACACACATGTACGCCAGGGATCACTGCAGTGGCTGTACTGTGCAGAGGTGCAGGTAACACATGGCTCTGCTGATCACAGGACACTACCCTAGAGAGGTGCCACTGGTGTGAACACTGTGGTTGTGCTTCCACATAGACTTGTCAGACTGCATAGTACCCCACTATGAACCTGTGAAGCTATTACATGTCCTTTGTGCATGATTACTTGGTAGCCCTTCCATTTAGATTAGCTATCATGCTATTACAATGTCCCATGCCTACAAGCCATATGTATCCTGTTATTGTACATGCCAATAGACAATACCTGTGGTATGCATGATATGCCTGTTATGCTGTGTAGAATATCTGAAATATCTACCTACAATACTATACATTACATATATTTTACATAGTATCCCATAATGCAAAGCATACTTGCACAGCGGGACCACCTTAGACATGTCATTGTCGTTATATGCCCATGCACATGCCTACTGTGACAGTATATCAACATATACTATCCCCGGCTATGGCACGTACTTGTTGGACATACCCTACCACTGATGGCGGGTTGTATGTAATTGTTCTATTTAAAGCCCTCATGTAGCATCCCTTGTGGTGTCTGTGATGTGTACCTTGTGGCCCACAGCTGGATGCACAGTTTCTACAAGCTTAAGTATGCTCAGCAAGACATCACTACATAAATACCTTTTCCCACGTTATGCATTGCGGACACTTTTAATTAATGCAAAACGAGCTATACATACAGTAAATAATTAATACAAAACATGCTATACATATACTTACATACCGAGTGTTCTACATACCTTGTTATCGTTACGTACTTTCGTCTCTATCTCTCTCACACTGCTTACATGGGTATTTTGTATGAGCTTACAGTTTGAATGTCTGGCAAGTCTTCCTTATATACGTCGATACCTGTAACATGGGGTTTCCTGCCACCTATTGGTGATTCTCAGTGACTCCTTACTTGCATATCAGCTTTCCAGCTACTACATTCGCCAATTACACGGCAACAGTGGGGTATAATTGACTTCTCCACTTGGGCGTTGGCCATTTGCCCTACCTTCAGGGAGATGGCCTGCATTGTGTTTTGTTATTTCTAATTGCAACTGCTATGCATAGAGACAAGTATACTTTGGATTCATGTTCCCCTTGGATTGTGTGTGACAGCTAGAGTATGTGGTTCAACATGTGGGTGTACCTGTCATCCCAACGTCTGTTAATGGACTATTGCAAACAAAACCTGTAACATCGCCGTTTGTTCCATTATACAATGGCTGCAATTTTGCATGGCGCCTTTAATTGTGTCTCTCACAAAGTATGTTGACGGTTCTGCAGTTGTAATTGACTGACTGGATGTTTGTGCTGTTATTACAGTCTGTATTGCTATAGTTTCTAGTGTGGGAGATGTCGGTGGGTGTACGTACCATATACAGGTTTGTGGGGCTTGCATTTCTACATATTCCATATATATGTGTGTGGGCTCCGTTACTTATTAAAGAGCTATCAGTTAGTAGACTTATGTTACGGGATTGTACATTGGGCCGTTGTTAACTGGTTTCTATATAGTATGCAGGTGAGGTTGATACTTCCATAACTCCGGAATTGCAGCGATATGTAAAGGGATATGTCTGCATGACAGCTATCCTGTGTATTTCTGTCCCAGATATTTGCAGTCATTGCGGTTGTGTTGGTAACAGAACTTCTTTGCCATGGGTTGACACCTTTTCATATGGCCATTGTTGGACACTTCCGGGACACACAGTGGTGTTTACAGGCCAACACATAGCCACAGTCAGTACACAGGATAGCACATACTTTTATCCTCAATACATACCTATTGTTGTTGGACTTTGGCTACTTATCATATTGCATGTAACATTCACGTTTCTTACATACAGGCATAACTATTTAATGCAACTATTACATTATGTATGGGACATATTAATGTCCTACGACCTTGGACATTTGCCCTTTGTAATGTTTTATGTCAGGATACACCTGCCCAAGGAGGGGCTGTCCCTCCTAATGTGGGACAGGTGGTGACCGTATGCCTACGGCTAGCTATACCCACACCTACCATAATCATCTACCTCCGAGTTGGCACTAGCAGACACATGATGCGAACACACACACACACATTACAGTCACACGGGGATGCACACGCCACCCTCAACACACACATACACAGACTACAGCACTCACACACACAGTTAAACACAGTACCTACGTGGACCGCAACACCGGCAGTGGTAACGAATTATCCATTCATATCATCATACTATTACTTGCGGTTGTACTGTTCTCTTTCGGTCTTTCAGCCTCGTGGTTACACATGCCGGTATGTTACACATTCCATAGTTGGCAGTATCCTAAGTACTTGTACCTCTAAGGTATTCTGAATGTCGTTGACCTATCTATATATATTTGCAGATATCGCTGAATCCGTATATATCAACATATATCACTCTATCACCCTTTCTATCTGTATTATATATATGTATATATGTGTATATATATATATATATATATATATATATATATATATATATATATATATATATATATATCTGACGGGGAAAGTGACAGGCAAGCTACACCTTTCATTGTGTACTTGTTGGTGTATACTGTTTCCTGGACTCCGCACGTTTGTGTCTGTACCTGTCACATTACACACCTGCCATAGGTTAGGGTTGCCAGCTGTCCCACTCTGCGAGGGACAGTCCCTCTTTGGGCAGTTGTGTCCTGCAAAATATTTGTAAACATGGCAAATGTCCTGTGATTTTAGAACATACTTATTTCCTATAGTTTATGTAATAATCGCATAAAACAGTTATTCTGTATCTGAACCAACAAACAGAATAAGTAAGTAAACATTACAAGAATGAGCTTTTATCTAGGCAAAACAGTGCAGTTCTGCTTTCTGTACTGACTGGGTGTATGTGTCGGCCTGCAGACATCTGACATATGTCCCACATTAGTACTTTGAAGAGGTGGCAACCCTACCATAGGTACATCTTGCCTAGCAATAGTGTTAAGTGATTCTATACATGATTGCGTGTTCTACACCTGGCAGTGGTCGTTTTACCCTTCAGAGCAGGCGCTATTAGTACAGGGGTGAATAATGCCAGTTTCACCTGTTCTGGACATCATTCACCGTGATCTGCACGATATTCAGAGTAGATTATCCCTGTTTTGCGCATATCCATATAGTCATATTTAAACGTCGCTTACCAGAAGTGGGCAATGCATATTCCCGGTAACGTGTGCTAAACATATAATCTGATGACCTGCATCTGACATGCATTACTCGTGCCTTCGGATTACGTTGCATCCCTTGCAGGATGTGGGACCGGGAACATGCACGACGGTCACTGCATTTAACATATGGCCATCTGGGATTTGTACACGTGTTATGTCATTTTGTACGTGGAGTACACTACAGCTGTTACTCCATACTGCAGTCACATGGGTAACTCAGTTAGTTTACATATTGATGAGTCCAGTTAATGGTATGTCCATGTGATGTTTACTGTATGTGCTCCGGCATTAGGTATGTATATCACAGTGAGCCACACACGATACTGTGCTACACCTTCAAACGACCATGGGTGGAGCATGCTGGGGTGACGAATACCTGTCATGGGTACACCCCATGCCTTGACACAACATCCATGATTATATTATGTGGAGCCCCTCATTAATGCAGCAGGGACTCCGTGCTGAGTGTCTGCAGAACAGTGCTTAAACACATGTGCTCCCATGATTGCCTCTGCTCCTCTACGCTACAGTTGGTTACTCGATGTTGTGGCGACAGCGGACACTGTTTGCCCCGTTTGGTGTATGGCCTCTGACAATCGGCCATGTACCCACCAATGTACCTGAGAACCTATACACACAGCACCAACATATGCTGATAGGTGCATGTACTGTTCAGGTGTTGACATTCCGTGTTCCAATAGCTGTTGTGTGTGCAATGTTTGTGGGCTGCCTATGTAGGATTCACACAGTGGGCCACCTATACATTACAATGTACAGGTGGTCGTGCTTGTGTGCCATCCATTTTACTGTGTGTGCAGGTGGAGAGGTGTGTCAGTCCGTAGGGGCCTACACTGTCAGCGTATGTGCTATACGTTCCCTCTTTGCCAAGGTGTAGGCATATTGGGCACACCTCCGTCTGCCTACTGGGTCTGGCACAGTGTGTCCATGGTCTGAATCCCTCTGCGCCTGTGATGGCCTTGGCAAATGCGGTGGGCTATGAGGGCCTTCACCATTTTGTCCCTGCTGCAGCTGTTTCCGCAGGATCATATTATGTAGCATGGCGCATACTATGATGATGTGGGCACATGTGCCTGGAGATTACTGCATGGCTCCACCAGATGTGTCCAAGCACCGGAACCGTGATTTCAGCATCCCGAACACACGCTCTATGATGATTCTGGTTTGTGCGTGTGCCTCATTATGGCATTCTTGCATGGGTTTGTGTGCATTTCTGATGGGAGTCATCATCCATGGCTCCAGTGCATAGCCAGCATCCCCCACAAGGTGGCCATGTGGGATGTCCCCCCTGACAAATACCTGATACAGCTGTGAGGCATGCCAGATATGGGAGTCATGGTAGCTTCCAGGGCTGCCAGCACACACATCCATGATTATGCCCTGGGCATTGCACATGACCTGGCAGTTGATGGAGTGGAATCCCTTGCGGTTTATGTAGCGCCTACCATGCTCACCGGGTGGTGACTTGATTTGTATGTGTGTGCAGTCTATCACACCCAGTACCTCCGGGTAGTGTGCCACATGGTGGAAGTGACGCATATTGCTGGCCAACTCCTCCTGAGTTCGGGGGAAGTATATATGCTCATTGGCATGTGGTAACATGGCATCCAGGAACTGGTGTAGTACCCTGGATGCTGATGCCTGTGAGATTCCTATTATATCTCCAGTTGGCCTTTGAAAGGTACCTGTGGCTAGTATTTGCATGCTTACACATACCTTCATGTCCACTGGGATGGGTTCCCCTCTGTTATTTCTGGTTCTCAGGCGTGGCCGGCACAGCTCCACTATTTGCTGTAAGATGTCCCTGTCCACTCTGTAACGCTCTACTATCTCCAGATCATGTAGCCCCTGGTAGGTTACCCTTGGTCTGAACACTCTTCTCCTCCTCTGGGGCCTGTGGTGGTTGTCGGCATCATCCTCCACAACACCGTCAGTCTCTAACACATGCTGATGAACCACAGCTATGGCAGCTCCCAACATGTACATTTTAAAAGTTCCCCGTGTGTTTACACCTATGGTGCAGTGTTTGGGAATTCACAGGTGTGTGTAGGGTGCTTTCACACTTTATAATATTGTGCTGTGAACACCGATGATGTCATAGGGTGTGTATGTACGATCATAGCTACAGGATATCTTATGTGTTTTACTACCGGAACTACTATTGTGGTGCCTTTGGTGTTGAATTACATTTGGCTGCTGTGGATTACCTCTTGACCTTCCCTTTACATTTCTGCACGTTCCACCTACCATTTTCTGGCATGCATACGGCAGCCCGCTTTAATTTGTACTTTCCTAGACCTGGTGTATCTTGCGTAATGTGTGCTATTGCCAGTCTACTGTCGGTTTGCTTTGCTCTGCTATGACAGATCTCCTATCTTTGCAATCCAATGCCTCCCCTCCTTTCTTTGCATTCCAGTGCCTCCCCTATCCTGTTTTGCAGGTTTCTGCGAGCAGACTTGACAGCTGCCGTCGATTGGCCGCCATGAATGCTGATTGCTCATTAGTATGCCAATTACCCTATT
>NC_056735.1:834156563-834264712 GCF_019279795.1 Protopterus annectens
TCTGTTAAAGATCACCAAGGGTATACATGAGAAAAAGACTTGTCTTCTCGCATAACCTGACCTGGCCAAGGCATTTGAGTCAAATCTGCACTCAGGTATTAAAGAGATACTTTCTCAATTGGGCATAAACTACTACATCAACAAGTTGCTAGACAAATGAATCAAAGACAGTCACAGGATACATACTATGAAATTGTGTGAATTCACCTCTAGCAAGATTCCAGTGACCAGAGCCATACCTCAGGGTTCTGTAATAGGCCCTTTCCTGTTCAGTATTTAATTTTCAGAAGTCAAGACAAACTTATTTAAAAAAATGATTTGTGACAACACCTCCAAATCCAACCTTGGGTATGTATCATGTGCCACACAGTGGTACCTTTCACAAGTCATAGAACTCTGCCTATGTTATATAATTACAACAGTTGCACATCATATGCCAAGGAGACACACCAGAAGAACAAAAAGCATAATTATTCCCTTTTTGAAAGGAAACACACAAGCTAATTATAATATAGACACTACAGCCCTATGAGTAGACCAAGTGGTACATGACCTGGGTACTTGGGTAGATAGCAAGTAGAACTTCTACCAACATGTGACCACAGTGGTGACAAATCCCTTGCAAGTAGCACAACTCCTAATTATGGGCAGAAAATCAAAGAATACTATAATTACATTGTCCTCAGCCCTCATCACACCAGTAATTGAGTACAATGTACCCTTTTGCATGTAACATACCACACATCTGCACCAGCTGGAGCAGCCCCAGATATACTGCACAAAGAAGATACATGGTATAAACAATAAGTTCTATGCAGAGACACTGAAAGCCCTATCACTACATTAAATCTCTTACAGACTACTAAGGGTTGATCAGTGTCTGGCCTACAGGGAAATCTCCAATCTGACCATGATGGAAATATTACACTTTGTTAAGACAAACTGCACTAGGGTCATTTGTTTCAAAGATGTTAACTGAGTCTCTGGCATAATAAATCATGTTCTAGCGATAGATACATCTCTCAGACACCAACTCTTCTTTAGAACAATGCAGTCATGTAAAACAAAAGCATTGTCTGACCCTCTTCAAGTGCAACTTAGATCAATTGATGGCTAATCATGATTGCACTTTTGTTGTTGCAGCCATGTCCCTCATGGTTAGAGGCAATTGATATTATATAACATACCATAGGCTCATACTTTTGTAAACATCATTCACATAGCTATTTAAAACTGTGAAACCAATGTTACACATAGCTAGGCTACTATGGGATCTTGGGAATTTAGGCTAGCTCTCTCCTATGCACCTATAAACCTATGATGTACAATTGTATCCTAGGTGCAACTATACTGTGACTATATGGCATCAGAGAAGTACCAGTACATCACATCAATATTACCAATTGATAGTTTGCATAAAGTTATGTATGCATGGCAGTATTTCATGGTAGTATAAATGTTTCCATGGCAATGTCAGGGTGACAGCGATCATGTGGAGCATATCTTGGGTTTGACATGTACTGCTATAAAATGAGCTTTTTGTATCATTTAGTATGTGAAGAGCATCACGGTGACAGTGTCCTCGCTCATTGACATTGCACTTTGCAGTGCTGCAGTTTCTGTGTACATGGGCATACTGATGCATTGCCATCAGCCTCACATAGTGCTGCACCATTTATTGTAATGGATCACTTTATTTTTTATTTATTTAGTTGCATTTCTTCTTAATTCACACATCAATTGCAGATGCAGCAACAATATCCATTGCTATTACATGAGGCAGATGAATGCAATGCACAGCTGTGTGCTGGGAATCTACTGATAACAATGCGTTGTTTTGAAGTGTTGTTAGATATATGGTTGATCCCTATGTCTTCCAGGTATGATTTACTCAAGTGTATCACTTTTGCCACAGTGAGCTTCCACATACCTTTTTGCTCATACATAAGTATTCTTTGTGATTCATAACCATTAGGATTTGACATTATAGATTTCCCTTCACGGTCTTCTTGCAAGTGTGGATTGTGGCATATATGTCCTGCAAACCTTTAACTAACCAGGATTGCTTGTAATTTAAACTACAGGTGTAAAGGTGTCTCTCTTAACACCTCCAAAAAGTGGTCATTTTTGAGAATGGTTTGCTTGATTCCCCTTATAGATTATTGACAAATCATTACAGTTGTATAAGTGTATTCATGCAGAACATGTATAACTCACAATCACATATTTTATGTCAGTGTCACAGATTAATGGTGATATTATTCTGATATTGCCCGTGATTGTGCCTGCTTCTGTCTCCTGTTGTCCATGAGTATGTTGCTATGTGTCCCAACTGGTTGGGACTTATACTGACATTTCAGTCATATTCAAGCAACTCATTTTGCATGCCTTCACAATATTTATATACCTCTATTGTATATACCGTCTTTGCTAAATATCCTCTTTAGTGATCATGTCATGGTGTTTATATCACAGCCAATCATCTCCATTGATATGTTGACCTTGTGTGACAGTCACATAATATACAGTGATTGTGTGATGATACCAATATACCCACACAGGAAGTGTAAACAGCAGCCCATACTGAATTATGTGCATATGTGATTACTTTTCATGCTACTGACTTGTCTTGGGGGGGGGGTACATGCATTGACATGCCCTTATTTGTTGTACATGTCCATGTTTCATGTGTCTTCTTTCTTTTTCTTCATTCCTACCATTCATGTCTGTGTCCCTTTTTGATATGCATACTTTTATACTGCAGTCTATGTACCCTTGATGATCCCCACAATACTTTTATTTCAGTATGCCAACTAAATGTTGTGATGTACATTGCACTGAGTACACTTTTCTATACTGTGTTGTTACTGCATTCATAACATTAAATTTTAGCCCTGGCAGTCTTTATAGTGATCCAAACAATGCAACAGAACATGTTTGACCATAGGTAAACTTGTCTGCTTGGGTTATATGCCCTCATGTTGCTTACAAGGTTTCTTGGCTGGCAACACAGTTGCTCGCCAAGACGTGTCAGTTGTACCCATGTATCACAATGCACAACATGCGTGTGTTATTAGTGCTGCTGCTCATTGTGCAAAAACCTTATACTCCATGTAGGCTTCAATCTAAGCCTACCTGAAGTTGATTGAATCCTTGGGAATGTCTTTATAATGTAGCAGGTAGTGCTTATATTATACACAGGAAAACAATATTACAAAGGATACAAAGAGCAAATGTATCAATAGTATGTAGACAAAAAACTAAAAAAAAGGAGCTTTTAATTTTAGAAATAAACAATTTCCTAATATTTTTCTGGATTATAAACCTGGATGAGGAAAGATCCGAGTAATAAGGGTGTTTAGCTATCGCTTATGTATATATACACAACAGGTCTGGAGTACTGGTCATAGATAGATAACCTTTTTAGAATGGTGAAATTAGTAGAAGGAAAAGGGTGGTTGGAAATATTACAGCTCCAATCAGGGACACTATATTAATATGTGTTAATCTATTAGATAAGTAGGATTATTTTGCAATAAACCAAGACAGAGCCATATTATTGAGGGATTTTAATTTGGTTTTGGAGGAAAGGTTAAAGTGACTTTATGGGGAAAATGAAAAATATAAGAAAGATAAAAAAGTAATAAAAATAAGAACATATTTGTCATAATGAATATGGTCTGCCTGCCATTCACAAGGTTCAATGCTGACCTCCAGACACTGACTGTGGGGGGTTTATATGTTCTTCCTGTCTCTGTGAGGTTTTGCTCACCTCCAAAAAACATGTAGGGTGTTTTTACCTTAAAACTTATCTAAGAATGGAGTCATTGGCAGCAGCACAAACTCTAGATGATGTGTGAGAGAGGCCTATGTGCCTCTGTTGGCCACTGTGTGCCTGACATAAACCCAGCAGTCCTGGGTTAATAAGCTATGGCCATCCAGTGTCAAGTTGCCAAGCTTGGATTTCCTGGGATAGATCTGTTGAGTGGAAGCTGGGCATAAAACAAATCAGTCTGCCAAACATAAGCTAAAGATTGCTATATTCAGCACAGGTTCACAGACAGGATGCATACTGAATGAAGATGATGTGATGGTAAGGAGGCGTGACCGATAGGAATACTAGATATGCCCTACAATCAAAGTGTTCCTTCAAAAATATGTTGTGAAAGCATAGAAATTTACATTTCCTGGCAGTGTCTGCGCAAACACTTCTATACCTCTACAAGGCATAGAACATTGTGTGTATACAGTAGAGAAAATGGACATGTAGTATAGCGAAGTCACTTGGCTGGGGGTGACAGAGTAGAAATGGCTTGGGAATTGTGGTGAGGGAGGGCTTCAGAAGACATTAAGATATGTCATCAGAACTATTTATTTATTTATTTGACATTTGTTAACCGGGTTGGTCCAACTGAGTTTACGTCCCATTTTTAGTGGAGACCCGAGGATAAAAGCTCCAAACATGACAGCAATTTAAGTAATACAAATATTTAACATACTTAAATCAGAATACTACAATAAAACTTGTTTTTCAGGAAGTTAAAAGCACAACAACAAAGGCAAAGCATGCACAAGGAAGAACTACATAGAGTTTATACAGAGTAATGAAAAAAAAAAAAAAATATATATATATATATATATATATATATATATATATATATATATATATATATTTATTATATTATATATATATATATATATATATATATATATATACGTGTATGTATGTATATATATATATATATATATATATATATATATATATATATATATATATATATATATATATATATTTATTTATTTACATAGAGATCTAACCAACAGAATAGTAGATAACAGTATAGTAAGTATACACAGAGTAGGGTAATAGTAGAAAGGAGAGGGATAGATTGAAGGTGTATTTGGGAAGCTTAGTTTGTCTTGACCAGGGCAAGTTTTGGACTTCAGTAGGAGTAGTTTGATTTCTTTTTTAAAGTGAGGAGGGTGGAGATGGATCTTATGTCTTGTGGTAGTTAGTTCCAGGCACGGGCAACAGAGTATTTGTAGAACAGTTTACCTACGGTTTTCTTGGGTTGGTAGATGGCTAGCAGTTGTTGATTAGAGGTATGTAGGGTCTGTGGTGGAGAATATATGGAGGCAAAAGAAGAGAGAGCTGGACAAGAGGAAGGTTTGTACAGAATGGAGTGTAACACTTGGAACTGTGATAGTAGAAGTTGTTTGGGAAGTTCAAGCCATTGCAGAGAGTTAAGAGTGAGGCAGTGATGTGCATTGTATGGGGAATTTGTAACAAATCTGGCTATCTTATGGTAAGTTTGTTTTAGTTTGTTTAGTTTGTTCAAGTTTGTGGTCTGAGAATTAGTAAGTACTGGGGCAGCATTAGACGTGAGGGGAGGAGGAGTGCCTGTGCTAGTGAGAGTCTAGCATTAGGGGTTAGACATTTTTTGTTGTAATAAAGTAGACCTAGTTTTTGGTGAGTCTTTTTTATGCATTGAAGTATGTGCAGGTTAAAACTGAGTTCATCATCAATGATGACACCAAGGAGTTTTGTGTGGGTTTCAGGATGGATAATTGTATTGTTAGAGGATATAATAGTAAAGGTGGGTTTATGGTGAGTAATTATGGGGGAGAAAGATCAGGAGTTTTGTCTTCTTAGGGTTAAGGATAAGTAGATTTTTGGATAACCATTTCTCAGTGGATAGGCATGCTGGGTTAGGGTATGGAGTTCTGTGACATTGTTAGAAATGGAGATGATAGTTGAATTATCAGCATATTGGATGAGGGAGGATTGTTTGCAAGAAGTATAGAGATCATTGGTGAAGGCATTAAACAGAAGGGGACCTAAGATGGAGCCATGTGGAACTCCTGTTGGGACAGGAATGAACGGAGAGGTGGAAGAGAGCCATTTAACATATTGTTGGATAAAAGTAGACAGTGGGAGACTGTATCAAAAGCTTTGGAGAGATCAAGGAAGAGAAAAATATGAGTTTATTATTATCTACGGCCTCAGCAATGGTATGAGTGAAGGATAGGAGGGCAGTATTAGTGCTGTGGTTGGGGTGGAAACCTTGCTGAGTGGGAGTGAGAAGGTTATGCTGGAGGAGGGGATTAAGAAACTGTGAGTGAATGCATTTTTCAAGAATCTTAGACAGGGAGGATAGGATGGTGATGGGTCAGTAGTTTGAAGGATCTGTAGAGTTTCCATCTTTATGCAGAGGAATAATAAACAAAGATTTCCAAAAAGTGGAAACAGTGATTTCTAGAATTGATCTATTGATTAGTATAGATACAGGATAGGCAATAGATTCAACAGCAAGTTTGAGAAAAGAAGGTGGTAAGTTGTCAGTGGAGGTTTAGCATGGTTTGAGCTTTCAAAGAAGTTTTCTGATGTATGAAGTGGGAACAGGATAAAAGGAGAAAGGGTTTGTGTCTGGGGGGTTGGGAGGGGTAGGGAGAGAGGATGTGCTACAGCTGGAATGTAAGAGTGTTTGAATTGTATCTATAAAGTGTTTATTAAGTAGGGTAGCAGTTTCCTGGGCAGATGTATTAGGGTAGGGACAGGGGTATGAGGGTCAGCCAGGAGAGAGTATTTTATTCAGAGTAGACCAAAACTTTTAAGGGTTGGATATACTGCTGAGCTGAGCAGAGTTATAGTAGGACTTTTGTTCATTATTTGTTAGTTTTTTTGTAAGATTTCATAGCTGTCTATATTTGTGTAGTACGGGTAGTTCTTTATTTTTGATCCAGGCTTTCCAAGCACTATCTCTTTTGTGCATGAGGGACCTAGTTTCCTTGGAAAGCCAGGGAGCATAGTTAGATTTAATCCGAATCTTCCTAGAGGGAGCAATGGAGTTTATGGTATTCAGGAAGATAGTATTGGACATTCTGACTGCTTCATTGAGAGGGATATGTCCAAGGACTGACCAGTCTATACTGGAATGAGTGGAGTTGAATTGGGATATATTAAAGTTAGAGAGGTTAAGATCATTTCTGTAAAGTTGTGGTTTGGGGGGTTGAGTGGAGTGTCTAAGGACAGAGGTGGGGAGGTGATCACTAAGGGAGTCTGGTATGGTAGTAGGGTTAAGATACTGGTGGGGGAGTTAGTGAGAATCCAGTAAATTATGGAGCTCAGTAATGAGATTTTGTGAAGGCGGGTGGGGGAAGATATCAGTTGGTGGAAGTCATATAGGTTGATATTGAGTTGAGGAGAGTCAGTAGTAAGCTTGGACCAATCCAAGGCGATATTTCCTAAGACAAGGATTTCATAAGGTATAGTTTGGGAAAACTAGCATAGGATGTCTTCTATGATGGACAAATTATTCCCTGAGGGGATATAGATGGAGGCAACAGCAAATTTCTTATAGGAATTATGGTGACAGTTTAGAATAATAAGTTCAGCTGGGTGGAGGTTAGGGATGGGTATGGAAAGGGGTGAAAGATGAGGCCATTGGAGCAGAGGATGGCTATGCTACCTCCCTTTTTCTGGGATCTGTCAGATTGAAAGATACTTATAGCCAGGTGGGAGAATTTCGTTATTAGTGATGTGAGGCTTGAGCCAAGTTTCAGATTGGCAGAGGATGTGGGGAGTGGTATGGGCTATCCAGGTGTGCAATTCAGAGATTTTGTTAGTTAAGCTTTGAATATTCAGTGGGTATATAGAGAGATGCTTAGATAAGGGTGAGTTTTGTGTGTGAGGATAGGGGTGGTGAGAAGAATTTGGAGAAGGGGGTGTGGGTGAAGGATTGTGGGGGATTTGGGTGTGGGTAGTAGAGAGGGACCAGAGTTGGGGTGGATGTCCCAAGAGTTGCGTAAGTTTTTAGTGAGAAGAGTGGTTATAATAATAGGTAAAAAAAGTTTGGGTAGTTTAGGTTTAGGTTTGCTGGTAGGTAGGAGATTAGAAGGTGAGGTAGTTTGTGATGACATGTAGTGCAGAGGTTGAATAGAGTTGGGGATATAATAAAGGAGGAAGTTGCTGGATGTGTAATATGGGTATAGGAGGTAGGAGAGCATATGAGTATGCAGGAAATGTGGGAGTGGTAGAAAGTGAGCATGGAAAAGAGTATGAGGAGACTAGCGGAGATAAGAAGGTGTTGCATGTTAGAATATGATAGTTAAGGGCAGGAAGTGAAGTAGATTGTGATAGGATTGTTGTTGTGGTGGGAGTGGTTAGTGATAGGCAGTTGCTGATTTGTGGATAGTGAGAGAGGAAGGGGATGTAGTGGGTGGTATAAATGAAATTGAAGTGGGGGTGGGTGGGAATGGGGGTAGGGTAGCAGGACTGGCCTGGTTGTTACTGAGGCAGGAATGCTGAAAAGAAAAACAATCAGAAGCAGCACTGGACTAGTGAGACTAAGGTAAGCATATAGTGCTTTTCCTATCAGTGTTTGTCAGGCTTAGTAGGTAACAGAGAAAACTAATTGAAATGGAACACAAAACAATTATTTGGGACTGTGTGCATGAGCAGGCAGGGCTGACAAGACCAGAAGACAATACAGGAGTCCAGAAAGTAAAGTAGACAGATAGTGTAGTTCACTTTAGGTTACAACAGTTGAATAGATAAGTACCCTTTAGGTAAAAAGAAACTCCCAACTGCTCATTGGTGTGCTAGGGTTGAAATTACTTAAGGTACACTGCCCCCTGGTGACTAAAAGAAGGAACAGTGTGTGTATGCCTGTTGAATTGAATTAAGAGATCCGAGCGAGTGTGTGTACCAGTATTTAAGAGTACAATTTAAATACAGTGCAGGAGCCAGTATAAAGAATACAAATTTAATACAGTGCAGGAAATACAGTACACTATAGGACAGCACCTACACTTAGAAAGTCTTGGAAAGTTCTGTCCATGAAGGCTGCAGGGAGGATTAAGTAGGTCTCAGAGTGGTGCCGTCCACAGGAGATGGGAATAATGTAGTTGAACATAGGAGGCAAGTCGATTAAAAGTGGTTGACTATCCAAAGCTGCAGAGACAAGAGAAAGTGAGAAAAATATAGGTTGAATATGAACAAAAGCAGAGAAAATGAAGGAGTGTAAGTGCAAAAACAGCTAGGTAAGAAAAAGACAAGAATGCAGGGAAGTAGGAGAGAGCTGGGAACTGAAGCAAGGTACATAAAAAGTACAGGGGAGAGTAACTTACAAAGATTTGGAAAGACAACTAAGAGAGGAAGACTAAAATTGGGAAAATACAGTGCATCTGTGAGATATAAAGCAACTTCACATCCATAATTACAAAAAGAAATATGCAAGGTAGATATTAATTTAAAAAACAGAGACAGTACACTTCGCCCATATGGGTATTCCAATTCAGCAAAACACCTAAAACTTCAGCAGTAAGATAATTAAGCAAATGACCAAAGAAACAGCATTGGTACTTAGTTTAACAGCATTAGACTTTAGATTAACCATTGAAAAAATGTAGTGACTCATTTTGAATAATTATACACAGGGTATGAGCTAGTGCTGCAGTAACGTGGTAAGCAAAACCCCTTCTAAGAAATGCTTAGCAGTGAACAAAAAAATGTTTTAAAGCAACATACACATTAACAGTGAAATCTTGCAACATATAAAGCCATGAGGCGCTTATTCAACAAAACCGTAAAAGCTGCTAGGAACTGCATAACAGTGAAACCTATGAATATGGTGTGGATGTTTAAAGCAGCATAACGCAAACTAACAGTGAAACCTTGTAACATAAAGCCAAAATGCAATTATTCAACAGAAATGTATTAGCTAGATACACTTACTTGCAGGTACACTATGCAGGAGACCGGGGATATGACTGGACTGCAAAGGATATTGATATACTGCTGAGCTGAGTTAGTTATAGTAGGTTTTTTGTTTGTTCATTGTTAGTTTTTTTTTTTAGTGATGGCTAGTTGTTGATTGGTAGAGGTATGTGTGGGTGTGGGATATATGGAGAAAGAGAAGAAGAAGAGAGGGAAGGGAGAAGGTTTGTACAGAATGGAGTGTAGCACTTGGAACTGTGATAGTAGAAGTTGTTTGGGAAGTTCAAGCCATTGAGGATTAAGTAGGTTGGAGATTTAAAACTGGTGCAGCAGCTACAGATGCCTAATTATAAATTTCTGCAGGGTAGGGAGGGGGAGAGGGTGCAATCTGTGTTCTGAGTGAGGTAATTTAGTTATCCACAGTACTAATGTCCAGCCCGGTTGTTACTGAGGCAAGAATGCTGAAAAGTATGCCTGTTGAATTGAATTAAGAGTTCCAGAACTAGTGACAAGATGCATGACAATCAGACTCCAGTATAAGATTAGGGTAGTATTCATAATTTCAGCCTTTGCCCCATAGCAGTATAGTATTTGTAAAGAATAGAGTACATTCAGGCAACATCTGCGGACCCACTAGAATAAAACAGGACATGGAGAATTGGTGGTGATAATGCAGGACTTGAACATACACACTTTGGGATAGACAAAACAGGATATGAGGTCTGACAGGGTCCACATGGATAGGGGCAACAGGAAAGAAGAAGCCATTCTAGACTTATGTCTGGCAAATGGCTTGATAGTAACCAACACATGGTTCAGCAAGCCACAAGGTCACATATAAGAGTGACCAGCTGGAACTCAGGTCATCTTCCTCCTAGAGGAAATGACATCAAGGTAGAATCAGTGATTGCAAGGTCATACCCAGTGAAAAATTAGTTCACAGCATAAACCACTGGTTGCCACAATTTGCTACAAGCAGTGGTCAGTGAAGGAAGAAAAGTCAACAGATCAGTACAATAATTAGAGCATGGTGAGAGGGTCATCTGCCTTGGTTGCAAAATGTTAGGTGTCTCTTTAATGCAACTCTGACTTTTAAAAGCTGGTATTAAATTTGCAGTCAAACCTGATTGCTGTAGAGCTCCATCTGTGGTCTAAACTGTAGCAATTGCTTGCTACATTGTTCTTTTCTCTTGACACCTTTTCATCCAAGGTTAGAAAGTCTTCAGTGGCCTGTGTTAGCAGGTTGCTATGGAGGATGGGGTCTTCCTGATGTACAAAGGTACACACTTGCAACTATATTGACACAGCTTACACAAATGTGGTGTAAAGATCAGGGACATTTGATTCCTGAAAGAAAGATGAGTTTGGGGATTAAGGGAGTATATATTAACTGGCATATAGAGTGGTATAAGGTGATGTATCTACTGGTGGGGCATCAATGAGGACATGGATCAATAGAAAGGATTTGGCAACACACAGCTATTTTAGAAGGTTTATCCAATAGAATAGCAAATTAATGGGAAAACAAGGAAATGTGACTGGAAACAGTTAAATGGTGTAAGTTAGAGAAGTAAGAGAAGACAGTTTGACAATGGAAGAAGCAAGACAGATATTTGGGCTAAAAGAAAGATACTAGTTTAATTATATCAAACTATGTCAAATAAATATTGAATTGTTAAGGGAGAGCTGGAAGAGGACTAGAATAATACCTTTGAAAAACAGAAAGGTGTCAAGATGGTCTGAGTGGGAATAATTAATAGGGAACTTTGGGAACACAGAACAATAGCAGAACACATGGTTGTTCATAAAAATGGTTGCAAAAAGAAGTTGTTATTTTGACATAAGATGAATGGAATGTGATATATACATATATATATATATATATATATATATATATATATATATATATATATATACTAGTGCAAATTATTTGAAATGGTGTTCTAAGTATTATAGCCAAAAGGTGAGTTTTTATATAAATAATATTTAACACTAAAATGACTATTAGGTGGAAACAAAAAGTAGATGATGGGTGCTGGAAATGTGGGACTCAACAAGCTGAGATTTTATAGATGTTTTGGTAATGCAGTCTGCCCCAAAATTGTTGGAAAGCATGACAAGGTTTAATGGCGGAGATCTATGAAGTTAGACTGAAAATTTTATGTTAGGCAAAACCTCTGGAAAGGGAAAATATGGGATAATGGATGGATACGGAGTAGCTTCATAAAATTATGATTGATTAAAGAATGGAAATGGAAAGGAATATTTGGAGGACTGCATATTATGGATTTATGGATAGACAAGCAGGAAGATGTTATTGGGATTTAAAGACTGAGTAATCAAAATTATGACAAAAGAATGGAAGGCTCTTAGTTTATATTTTGGCTAGGGTTCTACCTCCTAGTTATAGACTAAGATAATTGAAATGTTGAACAATATAAATATAAATATATTTTATGAGGGAGGATAGATAAAAGGATGGAGACGGAGGAATTATTTTGAATGTTGCTGTCTTATTCTGTTGTTAAAGAATTTTTTATTCCTTATAATGTTCTATTTTACTTTCTCTAGAGTCTATATGTGTTGTATCAGTGTATTATAATCTTCTTCTGTTCTCCCAAGACAAAAACCTGCTTGAAATCTATAAACCAAAAAAGGTATGGAGCAAAATGTATACTTACACTGCATGTCCAAACTATGGAACTCTATCCCAAATTCAATCAGAACTATATATAGCCTCTAGATATTTAAGTCCTCTCTCAAAGAACTTCTCACTAACTCATGGCTATGCTCATGCAGCTCACCTGTATGATCCAGATTAAAAAGTACTTCACATTATTACTAACCTAACCTCTCATGATACTACCTGTACTGTTCAACACCTGCCCTCTTCCCACTCTTAGGATGGAACTTGTATCTTTTTATTTTTATTTCCTAGCATAGCAGACTATGCTTCTAATATTTATGTATATACTAATTGCCATATTTGATCTTCTTTTATTTATTTATTTTTATTTTTATATCACTGGGGTCTTCTTATGCTTTATTGTATCCTATGCATTCCACTGCTAAACTGTTTGTATACATGTTTTTTAATTATATTTGTACTAGTGTTTTTTTATGTTACGTAACACTCAGGAGCTTTTCTCCTCAGACTTCTGCTTAAAATGGGTATTTATTATCAAAATGGATTTTCTCATTAAACAAATATTAGTAAATAAATAAAAATAAATGAATGTTTAACAAACAAAATAAATAAATGTATTATTATTATTAATAAGGTATTTTGAATGGTTTTCATAGTTTGATAAATGTATCAATAAACATATACAATTAAAAAATGATGCAACTGCCCATTTAGGAATTTCTCAAAATAAAAGGAGACAGATGTCCCCCCTTGTTGCATACAGCATTGATACATAGGCTTCATGTTCAGTATTTAATGTGGGTACTATTTGGTTGATTGTATGTATTTCATTGGTTGTGTGCTTCTGTGGGCTTATACTTGTAGCTCAATGAGTGAGGGTGCTGCTGTTCTAGTCTCTACTGCCTGCCATACCGTTCAACCTCTTAGTGCAAAAAACTTGGACAAAGCCAAAAATAATGGGGTTTTGCATTAGCATGCAATTTTGGAAGGATATGAAGTCTGTAACTTGCATCTATCATTATTTAGTGGCTACAATTCTCAATGATTTTCCAGAAAACCACAAGTTTTATGAGGATTAGACCAAAGTTGGATGCAAAAATCTGGAAATTCTAGAAAACTATAGACAGTTGACAGGCATGTGGATTCAGATCCCCCATGGTAGACTACTATGAAAACAGTCTTGTTTTACTTTTGTGTTTGTTGTACTTTGCAATACTTGAAGTACAGAATTTCATGGGAAATTATTTGAGACCTGCCATCTTCATGGCATTGGCAACAGGAGCCTTCACTAAGACTCAGTGGGGAGCTCAGCAGCTTGAGGCTTGGACGTATGTATTACATATGCAGAAGGCTTTGGGTACTTTCCAAATCTATCATCATTCCTTCTGCTTTCACACAACATTTTCTAGTTGGTATTTTGTTGGTCTTTCTGAGTACAATGCCGAAAAACTATGTGATGCCCACATTGGGGTGAGTTGCTTGTTGTCACTTTCATCCTCCTGTTGTGTCATGCAAAATATTAGTGTGCATTTCAAATTTGCTATTACATAGACTACAGATGTAGTTTAGCATGCAAATACATTGGCTTTTAGACAGCATATGCTGGAGACTGCAGGTTCATAGGCTCATAGGTGGTTACTGGGTTATTAACCCAAAGGTCTCAATAAGCCTAGCCATGTATACCCAATATAATACTAGAGAAACCCAATATAAAGGCTCTTGCCTAAACTCAAGATCATAGTTAGCAATGACTGCCCATATCTAAGAGGGTCATAGGTGAAATTCCCAGCAGGAATTTACAGTTTCCCATCTAGTCTTCCAGGCTATACTTAAACAGGGTCATACAGGGGCTTTGTTTGATGTGAACTGGTAGCCTATTCCAAATGATGGGCAACCTCTGAGAGACATATCTATCTCAACAGCAGGTCCTATTTATGTTCCAGGCCAGGTTAAGGTCCTTGGAGTGGTGAACCTTGTCTGATCTGACTTGCAGATTTGCAGCATTTCCATTAGGTTTGGATCTCAGATTGCTCTGTAGTCCAGGCACAAGTCTCCTCTAAATAGTATGTATGCTACTGAGTACAGTGACAGTAACTTCACTCTGTCAATGTATGACATGTGCTGGAGACCCTGCATTTTCTTGGTTAGAAATCTCTGAGGTCTCTCAAGTTGCTGCAGGTACATAGTAAGGTATATACAAAAGGGATAATTTTTCTCAATTATTGACCTGACAGTCTGCATGTCCTCCCCGCGGTCGAGTGGGTGTTTGAAAGACATGCGATGAATGGGCGTGCCTTTGTTGAAGGTTGGGCATCAGGCTAGCAACTCAACACCATAAAAAACAACTGCCAATCATTAGCGGACCGGAGTTCCACTGTGGCGACCCCTAACCGGGAAAAGCCAAAAGACAAACAACATTGGCCTGATTAGGGTAGAGTACAGGGTTGTTATGACCTCTTTCACTCTTACATTTGCTAATGAGGTGTGCAACATAGAATGCCGTCCTTAGCACAGTTGCCACATGGTGCTCATACTTCTCCAGATTTTCGCAGAATGTGCAGATGTTTTTTGGTCTGTTCCTTACAAAATTTTTTTTTTTGGGAAATCACTGGGATGATCTGAGGACTGAAGTCTCTAAATTATGACATGTGCTTGAGTTTCAGACTTCAAATCCTTCAGAAAATGCACGATAGCTAAAAACCCTGTTATTCTAGCAACTTTTTAAGTTTATAAGTGCAGTCTTCAAAATTTGTCTCTATTTTTGGACCTTTGTTCCCCCCAGGCTTTGTCAAGAATTCCTGCACTAAGAGCTTGAGAGATATGATGGTGGTCAAAGTTTAGGCTACATTCAACTTGCATTCCCAAGTCTCTCACTAGTGAGTTGTCACTTAAGGTGCTATTATTTACATGATAGGCTGCAGGGATATTATTTGTACAGAAGGAGATGATAATGAATTTTGTCCATTGAGTTTGAATCCATGGTTTTGGCAACAATGATTGGTTTGTGTAAGTCCCTCTTGAAGTATATTACATCGTTTGAGGATTCAATGATTGTACCTAATTTGCAGTTATCAGAAAAATTAATCAGTCACAGCTCCACTGTTTTGGCCTGAACCTCTGAGAAGTATATTCCAATCAATAGGGAGGACCACTGGTGACAGGTCTGCTGGTTAAGGTAAAGTCATCAACTTTGACTGAATGCGATCTGTGGGTGAGCCAGTTAGCAACCCATCTAATGACATAAAAGTTGATATTCAACATGTAGAGTTTATCAATGATGCCTGAATATGGGACTGTGTCGAAGGAGTTGGCTGAGTTAAGGTAGGCTGTATGCACAGATTTGCCTTTGGCTATGGCTCCAGTGACATTTTTGAAGACATCCACCAGGTTTAACAAGCATGACCTGCCTTTGACAAAATCAAACTGTGTCAGATCAAGGCTTTGAAGATCACCTATATCTTTATTTATAAAGTGCATGGGTTGAATGTTGCTACTTCATTGTTATAGTGAGGTGGGTGTTTCTTGTCTTGTAAAATAATAGCCTCAGGTTATGATTTAACTGTATTTTTTCATTATATCTGTCTCTCCCATTCTTTTTCTTGTCATCCTTTTCATTATGCACATTTATTCATTTATTTATTTTGTTTCTATCTATTTAGTATACATTTATATGCATAAAAGTTAGCACCATCCAGGCCTGTAAGGCCACCACCAGTGGCTACTAAACAATAACCACTAACATCAGAACCATCAATGTTCCCAGCTGCTGATGTCACCTCCACACTCTTGGCAGCATCTGCAGCAGCCATTTGTAATGGACCTGCAGAGAAAGTACTGCTATAGCACCTGCACTGCAACAGTGATATTGGAGGTGACATCTATGTCACTGGGTGACAGCTGGAGGAAAGATAAGTGGAGGGCTTATTGACAAGTGGTTGAATGACTTAACTGACTGCTTAGAGACACTGTTCTGGAGACTTGCTGCATCATGTCCTTGTCCCACTCTGGCTTTACAATCAGAGCCAGAACCCAGTGGTGGGGTAGACTAAGGTGGTGCTTAAGCTCAGTCTGGGTCACTGCTGGCAAGGATTGCAAGGATTGCAGCTGCACTCCGCATTATATCCCCCATTCTGATGTTCATCTCCCTTTTGTGTCTTTGCCCACCACTGTTGGTTAACCATACCTCCCTATCACCATTGTCTTTCCTCTGTCTGTGTCTGATGCCTCCTTCTTAATTCTGTTCCTCCTTCCTCATTGTGTAGGCACCTCCACTTTCACACTCATCTGTTTTTTCTATTTGTTTGCATGCCTCTTCTACCTACTCTCTGAATTTCCTCTTATTTCCATTAGTACTTTCCTCAACTTACCTTTTATTCATATATATATATATATATATATATATATATATATATATATATATATATAATGGGCAACTGACAACCCTCAAAAAATCTACGTATTTTTCCATTTCCAACCCGCTCATTCTCTGTTTTTATACCTTATGTTCTACCTTCTTCATGCTTACATCCTTTCTTCCCTTTCCTATATTCCCATTTTCAACTTTCAGTTTGGTCAAAAAATAGATAGCGAACATGCCTCATGACCCATTATGGCTGCAACTACTGTATGTGTGTGCGTGGGGCGGGGGGATAATGCAGATCATCACTGAAGTGTGAGCATGACTACTGAGTGCTGCTGGTGCTTGTATTTCCTTATGGCACAACATAGTACTCCCTGCTCCTCCCATAGTCCCAGCTTCAGACATGAGCAGCATATTTTATGAGCTGTTATCCTCATAGTCATTCCACCATGTATTCATTCTTAATGAGCATTTGGCCTTGTCGCGCAAACAAGGTAAACAGTGATGGGAGGCTTGTGACCGTGCATGTTGTCTTCCTGAATCCCTGGCACTATTTTGAAGTTTTGATATTGCTCACTAGCTATTTCCTTATTTATTAAAACACCACTCATACACATCTCTAATGGCCTAAGAAAAGTATTTGTTTTCCGATATGATCCCCCAACTTGACTTGTCTGGATACAATTACTATACTGTCAAACATATTAAACTGATTTCTGGTCAATAATACACATATTTTCAAAACAGAGTTACAGCAAGGGAGTCTGACTGCCAGGGCAACATATGCAATTTGCACCATACCCAGCTCTGGTCTTTAGTCATCACCTCTCATAGCATCCAAACTCCCTCAGCTACCTTCATGGAAATAATAAGTACTGATTTGCCACCCTCCATCTTCCATGCAATGTAGGTTTAGGGGAGTTTACTTTCAGGTTTCATGATTCACAGTAAAAGTAGAGGTGTTTCTTATATTTTGTTTGTTAGCAGATCTACTAACAGATGATAACTTTTGAAGTTACCTGACATACCTGTATACAGCCCTCACCATGACCTACAAGTCCAGGGCTTGATTAGGGTTCCTGGCAGCAGAAGACGTTCCTGGCTACGGGAATAATCTGAGGTTGTGCCCACTTACTTCTCTTAGGGCAGAAATGGAGGGGTGTATGCCTAAGAATGTACCCTCCTTTGACTTCCATGCTGAAGACAGAAGAGCCATCAAAGGCATTTGTCTCAAGGTACCTCTGGGCTTATGTCACTTGTGGACATGAGTTATAGCATATGCAATGCTGACTGCATGCCCAGGCCCAGAGATGTCACTAGGCATGAACAGGGAATCACACGAGGGTTTATAGAAACAAGTTCAATTCCTGTATGTATGACAGCACTACTCTTAGTGCGCTTGCACCTCAACCCTATAAGGGATGAATGGGGAGTAGAGCTCTTGTCCAAAGTGGAATGAATGGGTCAATAGAATGGTTTGTAGGGAAGCTCAAGGGCTAGAGAGGGACTGGAGCAACAAATACATGCAGGTACTTTTCCGTTAAACCCATACCAGTTCTCGCTGCTGCATTTTGCCGGTATTTTAGTAGCGGAGACAAGTTTTGTGTGACACCTACATCTGTTGGATAAGGAACTTCCAAAGCTGAAAAATGTTTGAAATTAGGATACTAAAGCTTTACATTGTATGATGTCATGACATTGTAAACTATAAGCGGTATTGTTAAATGTTGCACCCATGTGAATGTTATGGAGCATTTTGTAACATGCATAAAACATTGCCCAGTATTCTAATGTACATCAGATGTTTCTTCAGGCATCTGCAGTGTGAAATTATTTATGTAAACTCAAACAGTATAAATAAACATACACGGAGCAACCACGATAGGACAGTAAATCCCAAAATAAAACAATACTTCTGAAGATAAAAACGTAGCTTATAAATATGAAATGTACTGGCTCAAGAATATAAAAACGAAAAGATTTATTGTGTAGCTAGCGCTTTCACCAAACTGGCTTCTTCAAGCTTAACAAAACAAGAACGTTACAGAAAATCAAATACTGTTACATAAAACATGATTGGTTATCACCATCAATGTCATCACAGTGCTGGATTAAAGGCATAACAAATCAGACTTTAAGTAAACTCTAAAATAAAACTAATTAAAAGCATTCCTTACGCATGTATAAAACACCTTACATGCAAATCACTTCACGTACAAAAAATGCTTTCAGATAGTAGTTTAAATAGTATTTTAAAAAGATATTGTAAAAAATACACATTCTATGACCTGTATTACAGCTGACTATCCATACTTCCAATGCAAATTGTCTCTGTATTCCAAGTCACCCTCCAAACTGTAGGTAACTGTTACGGAGAAGTCTGCAAAAGTTAAACATCCATAAATACAACATGAAAAACTCTCAAACCATCTTAGATATAATAAATACATACAAACAGTGTTACAACTGTGTGTATACTACTAAACTAACTAACAAACAAGCATTTTAAACAGACTTAATGCCATCCACTGCCTCCTTCCTAAAAGTGTAAACGCTAATATACACATAATAAAACGTATGGCATAATGTGAAGTTGAAAGACATATACCATCTCTAAACTGTACTATAGGTAGAGCTGATAAAGCCCCAACCAAATACTTCCTAGAGGTATAAATAATCATACATGACAAGAACTCATATATACAACAAGTGCATTGTGCATATGAAATACTATATATATAAATGAAGTCAAGCAAGCTCACATGAACAAAGTAAGCAATAAGCATATATGAATATGTGGAAATATTCGAATACCAAAACTACCTATATCTATGTAAACTGATGGAAGTGTACATTTGGTAACAACCTCAAGGCGACACTTTAAGATATTAGAACGTTACATAAGTGTGAAAGCTAATAGTACCATGCAATACAAGGAACATATAAAAAATGTGTATATAAAATGTATAAGAGGGACAATACTGCATTTGTGAAGACATTAGCCTACACATGCTTACTGGTCAAGAACCTAATAATGTTCGATGGAAGCTACAGTATGTACAATAATTTGAGTCTCATATACTTCTGAGAACTGGCTTCATCTGTACTTTATCATTCAAGCCAGGTGGTTTATCCACTCTATATCTAATTATCCATTTTAACTCACATTCTTCTATAAAATTGTTAAGGTCACCACCCCTTAAGCTTGGATGGAATACCTGTAGGGCTGTAAATCTAAAACTGTGATCTACCCCTGCTGATAAATTATGCTTAACCAAGGCATTCACCTCATGCCCAACACGTACATGATATACATGATCGCGTATCCTTTCGCAAAATCTCCTAGTAGTCTTGCCTATGTAGAATGCCTGACATAAAATACATCTGGCAAGATATATCACAAATTCAGTTTGACAATTAGCATTCACTCTAAGTTGAAAACTACGATTCATGTAGGGTTGGACAAAAACAGTTCTAGTATCTATATATTCACATCGTCTTCATTTTCCACATAGATTGGTACCAATCAGTTGATTCCCTCCCCTGTCTCTAGTATCATCTAATGTAAGTGGCCTATGGCACAGCAGCTGCTTGATGTTTTTCTTGTTTTTAAAAAGGAATTTGGGGCATGCTTTGTCGTTGCAACTTTCGTTTATTTAAACTCAAACAGTGACTGTTATATCTTGAAGTTGTGAAGGGGAACCCAAAAGTATTGGCTTAAAAATAAACTCAGACTGGTTCCAGGCCAGAATACATGGTTAGTTCTACGGCTTCCTTACTAACTGATTTATCTGTTAAAGCATTTTAGCATTTGCGTTCTGACAGCAGTTTAATAATGAAAAGGGACTAAGTTGCTGTGATGGAAATGGGTGCATGTTTCTGCAGAAGACAACAGAGATGTCTACAGTCTGATAATCACTGCTGTAAAGTCAGGAGGCTGTTGTAACTGAAGTGGTTCGTGGTACAGGTTGAACAGAAAGTAAGTGCGAAGACATGGTAGGGGTTTAACGGAAAAGTACCTACATGCATATATAAATAAAAACCTAACAATTACAAAACATAAGTTTATTTATATTTATGTATGTGTTTGTTTCTTCCTTGATTATTGGAAAAGTCGGATTGGGCAAAGTCCCTTTTCGGTGTAGTCCTAGGGAAAAAGCAGTACAAGTACACAATAATAAAGAAACACTAATAGATACAATGTGGTTTTATGACATTTAGGAGGCAGACAAACTGTAATTTTCAATGTATACAACAAAGATGAGTATAGTTTTATTTGTATTATTTACACATTGACAATATTCACATCTTGACATTTTGCAATATCCATTTATTCTGGCATGGTTAAGAGAGGAAGAAAAGTTTTCTGACACATTTTTTGAAGAACATAGTGACAGTACTTAAACACCACACAGACATAATGTGCATGACCATATCTCTGTATAAATGTGTGAGAGTGTGTATGTATGATTTTGTACATGCATGACTCTGTGTGTGTGTGTGTGTGTGTGTGTGTGTGTGTGTGTGTGTGTGTGTGTGTGTGTGTGTGTGTGAACTGACACCTACGTTCAATTTCACACATACACACACACACACACACACACACACACACACACACACACACACACACACACACATACACACACACTCACATGCCTTGCTGGATTTTCATCTGTTTTATCTTAGCCCATAGCAAGATTCCCTGCTAAAATGTATTTATTTATTGGCATTTGATTACTGGGAAAGTCTGACTGGGGAGAAGTCCATTTTCACTTGATGCCTGGGAGAAACACTCAAAATTATTACAAACATGTTAAGAACAATAATTTTGCAATCTTCAAAATTAAAATAAAATACATCTGCATTTTCAATAATTATAACAAATTAGACATAATATAAAAATATTAGTTAAGAATTGATACAAGTTATATGACAATCTTTTAACATTTACAGAAATTTTAGATAGTTTGTAAAGAAATTAAAGATAAGTTAGTCTAATATAAACAGGATTAAAAATATTAAAATATGAAGTGAGGAAAAAACAGGCTTATGGCATAGTTAGAGACAAAGTCATGGAAGAGATTTGATTGAAGTAAGGAATTAAATGAAGAAGGGGGAGTAAGGAGGTATAAGAAATGAGTACTTGTTCACACTTAGGGATATAACTTGACCTAGTTTTGAGCAACATTAGATAAAATTTTAGCTAGGATGTATTTCAAAGTGGTTTTGAAAGATGAGAAGGAGGGTATTGACTTGATGGATACAGGAAGGCAGTTCCAGGCCTTAGCTACCTTGTTCGAGTAGAGACATAATATTTTCATCTCTACCCTATAGTCTTTGTCCCTATACCCTGTAGTCATGCTGATCCCTTTCATGCTTCCAGCCATGCAAATAAAACTTGTTTCTGTAAAGTTCTGACAAACTGAGTAATAAACTTCGGGTCAGCTTCTATGGACAGAATTGCTACAAAATTAATCATCTATATATCCACACTGCTGTCTGTGAGCAAATGGACAGTCATCTGGTTGCATTCATCTCAACTGTTGGACCTGTTTCAAAGTGCATGCATTATTAAACAACTTTAACCTAATGCAAAATAATTATTTTCAGTAAATACATATTATCTAATATCTGAAGACTCTCAGCTGTGAAAGAAATAAGAACCTATTCCTTTTATGACTATCTGCTATGATTTTGAAAGGCTAGAGTCATGCTTTCTAATTCTCAGAGATTGAGAGGTATGACAGAACCTGCATTGGCAAAATGCATAGCAATGACTAACTGTACCTAATACCTTTAATCTTCACAAAGGTGACTGGTATACAGCTGTCTTACTTCCTGACTCTTTAGTCAAAAGTGTGAAACTTTGCATGACCATCTTCAAATGAAATGTGCAGAAAATGTCTAATTCTAAATACAACTTCTAGCATTTACAAGGAGCCCGAATAAGGTATTATATCACAACTGTGTTCATGGGTCAGTCAAAATAATTTAACATGGTCACTTATCCTCTTACACTTTAAAAGTTGAGTTCTGCTAGCATGGACATGCATATTCTTCTCAGTTTTCAGACATTAGACATCATAGTCTCCAGAGATGAGTATGGCAAGATTGTTTAACATGAAATTTCTGGCAGTACTTTCATCACATAAAATGGTACCATGGCAATTGTTTCTTAGTCCTTTTGAATGATTCATAGAACTTCCATGGTAAATGCTGTTACAGAACATAGATGACTTAAAATTCCATTTTTTCTTCAAGAACTTGAATTGTCATCTATTTTTTATGTTATTTTTTTAACTAGAAAA
Source organism: Protopterus annectens (assembly GCF_019279795.1). NCBI lineage: Eukaryota > Metazoa > Chordata > Ceratodontiformes > Protopteridae > Protopterus > Protopterus annectens. The sequence goes on from NC_056735.1 coordinate 834,179,597, forward strand.
GTAATCTCTTGCACAGTGTTCTCTCTTCAATGTAGGTGGCTACAAACTGAAAACTACACCATAGACTATCTGGAATGTTGTACCCTTTTTATGCTCAGTGCCAAAAAAATGACACAGTTTCTGTTAATATGACATGAAAAGATAGTACTTAATGGAACACAACATGGCTTTAGAAGTCTGGCACTTAGTGCAGAGGATTAAAGTCACCAGCTGGTCCAGGCCTTGATCATCTCTCCTCCAATTTTGTGTGTGACTCTATTTTCAACTACACCCTATAGGCTTTGACTCAATGTCCTGCAGACAGTGTTTCTGGGTAGACGGAAAACTAGGCTAGGCACCTCCTCACTGGTCTGCTTGACCATGTGTTTAATAACTACATGTACATTTGCCTTTAACAATTGATTTTAATTTGTCAAGTGATTTTTGAAAAAATTTAAAAACTGTGGGGGTTTGGTATATTGTTTTATCTGAAGAAGTCTTTACAAAGTTAAAGATGAAAGCTGTTATGTATACAGTACTGGATTAGTAAACAGCATGCTTTTGCAGTAACCAGAGTTACATCCATGATTTTTGAAGTTTATTGTTTTTTTTTTTGTTGGAGTATTTTCTTGGAACTACATGTAAGCTGATGAGTACAATTTTAACATATGACACTGTTCAGTCACATTCTCATTTGCATTGTTAAAAATAACAATTAGCATTGTTTGCTTTATAGACAGTTTTTTAATATTATTTTAAGCTTCAATTATGTCTGCAAGCCATCTCATTTTTCATATCATGATGTTGATTAACCCCTCACAAAATAGTTTGGAAAAACATGCAATCTCTTCTACTAGCTGGGAAATGTAATGAGTCTTTTGAGTCACAAGTCATCATATCCATAACTCGTGACTAATCTTCCTTATAAATCACATAATATGCAGTACGTCTTGCAACTAGAGTGGTTGTTTCCAGTAGGTAAGGTGTCATATTTGTCTTTTTTGCTCTATGCACAAACACATTTGCAGTCATAACTGCAATCATCTAATCTGCTACAGACCAAGCACATAAAATTCCACTACCGAAGGTCTTCTTCAGTCCATATCCTGCACATATCTCAAGGAAACCTAAAAATTGGTAACTTGGCCTTCATTAGCTCCATGACTTGCAGAAGTAAATGTCCCCCATACAAACATACTCACAGATACACACACACACACACACACACACACACACACACACACACACACACACACACACACACACACACACACACACACACACACACACACACACAGTAGCACACAAAATAACACTGAAGTTCTCAGTGTTACATTTAGAAAATGTTTTGTTTAACCACTTAAGTCCTAGCTCATAACTCATACAGACCTGCTACTCTCTTCACATTTTTCCTGTCTTTTACCTCAAGGCATTCCCCGGATTCACGAATCCTCCTTGTAAGACTAAATAAGTCTTACTCGGAGGCTGCAGTTGAACGGTATGATGTCAGCATGCCATGAATATTCATGAGGGCACGCAGACTCAACCGTAAGTCTAACATGGACTGTGTGGGAAAGCAGGGGGCGTGTCCGACTGCCAAGCAGTCTAAATGTCCACTCCCCTGCAAGGGTTCGAAAAGTAAAATGAAAACACACAAGAGGGAGTCCGCTCAAATGTCCTTGCACCCAACACCACACTCCCTGACATTGTAAACCCCCATCACAGTTATAAAAAGTAAAACATTAATTTTATTTTTTTTCAATTCCCAAAATAGCTGCCCGTATTTGTGCGTGTGTGCACGGGTGTGCCCATTGCTTAGCTGCAGTTAGCAATTCCGACATGGAAAAGCATAAGAAAGAATGTTTATGTAAATCACACCAAATAGTAATAACATAATGGTAGATAAATCAGTATATGAAATAATACCTGACATATATGATTAAAATATTAGTAAAAAGCAGTGAAATGGTCTATGTATCAGTGAACAAAATATATATTTTTAAAGGATCCTGATATATAATTGCCCGCAGTTAAGCAGCGCTTTACCCAGCGCAATAGAGTTGCCCATAGTTAAATAGCGCTTTACCCAGCGTAATAGAATTGCCCATAGTTAAATAGCGCTTTACCCAGCGCAATAGAGGTTCCCATAGCTAAATAGCGCTTTAACCAGTGCAATCTGTTTGGGCGGAAGTGCACACTGCACCAACCAGGGCACCGTAGGGCAACATGGAGCAACGTAGAGCAAAGTGGCTTAAACACAGCCACACCCCCTAGCCTGTCTGGACAGTATTAAAATAAAATTAATGACAAGGTTCGAACCCAGGACTCTGTGCACCATAATCAAAGTACTGAACCACTATGCCATGACAGCTTAGGAGAAGCAGCCACTGTTAACATACATATACTTAGAAATGGTAGATTAACCATTACTAAGCAAGTCTGCAGTCAGCCGAGAAATTGCAAATACAGCCAATCACAAAATAGTGCGGGAAATGCGGCATGTTTAAGCCCCATATGCGGGAATACTCACCATAACTGATTGTAGCTCACATCTGCAGTTAGAATGGCTGGTGCTGGAGAGGGTACATGGTTCCGAGCGCAACATTGGGGCATCGAGGAGTCAAAATACATGGTTTGGCTCCTTGTCCACCATCATGAGTCAAGATTCCTGAAGGCCAGTTCCAAGGGACGGAGTACATGGCAGAGGCTTGGAACCGGTTAGCTCATGACCTCACCAGTGTCACAGGCATTCCTCGGACTGGTGAGCAGGTCCATCACCACCATGCAGACCTGAAGAGATGGAAGCAGGACCGCCTGAACCAATGGATACAGGAGGCCCGTGGGATGCAAGATGCCCCACAACTGAGTAGGTAGCCATGGGATGCAGTATGTAAGAATTGATAATTGATTCTGTATAATGGATAGGATTTTTTTATATATAATGTATAGGATTTTTTGTATAATGGATAGGATTTTTTTTTAAATCCCTCTGCTCCAGCCAAAAGCCCCTTGCTCTCCGGGTGGTGTGTGGTTCCTTCCAAGCCCTGTGTTGAGACACAACTGGTCCTTCTATTAGAAACCCTGTAAGGTTACTGAAATCCTACTGAACAGAAGGGAAACACAACCTAGAAGCCCCACAGGATCTATCCGGACCCTCTACATTCAGCCTCACAGTCTTCCAAACCCTGTGTTGAGACACAGCCGGTCCCCCTATTAGAAACCCTGTAAGGCTACTGAAATCCTGCTGAACAGAAGGGAAACACAACCTAGAAGCCCCACAGGATCTATCCGGACCCTCTACATTCAGCCTCACAGTCTTCCAAGCCCTGTGTTGAGACACAGCTGGTCCCTCTATTAGAAACCCAGTAAGGCTAATGAAATCCTACTGAACAGAAGGGAAACACAACCTAGAAGCCCCACAGGATCTATCTGGACCCTCTACATTCAGCCTCACAGTCTTCCAAGCCCTGTGTTGAGACACAGCCGGTCCCTCTATTAGAAACCCAGTAAGGCTAATGAAATCCTACTGAACAGAAGGGGAACACAACCTAGAAGCCCCAGAGGATCTAGCTGGACCCTCTACATTCAGCCTCATAGTGTAGGTGTTATCCTACAGTATATTTAGGATTTAACTATAAACTTGTGAGTGCATTAATTTAAAATTACTGGTGAGTGCATTCAATTTAAACTAATTTGTAAGGGCCAGCACACCCGCGGACCTACCTCTCCAACCATCTCTTTACTATCTTATCCCCCCTCCTCCTACTATCCTAGTGGAGTTAGTGCTTTACCCACTTTTTCCACTAGAGGGCAGCAGACCATAGGCTTTGGAAAACCATCTCTCACTGGTTGTAGAAACCCACTAGCTCTACAAACCAGCTAGACTCTGCTATCTATGCTTGTACTCTCTATTCAAGTACTTACCCCCACCCTATGACAGGTTGAAAAGGGAATGACCCTGGTTAAGTCTGGGAGTTTTAATAACTAGACAGCTTTTGACAATCACTACTTTTGCTACTGGCCCCCTCAACTAACTCTCTGTATAAAACTCCTTTCCTGCCTTAGCACTTTCTATAAATATATCTCTCTCTGTTATAGAAATGTTTTTCATAACTGTCTCCCCTGCTCAGCTATACCTTTGTTCACCTTTTCTCTGCTAATTAGTAACAGAAAATGTCTCTTACCTTTCCTGTAGAACTCAGTCTCTCTCCATAACTGATTGCCTCTCAGCCACTCTCAGCTGTGACCCACTCTGTTCGTCCTACGGGCTCACTCCACTCCCTACCCTACCCCCAATTACCACCCACCCCCAGGGGTCCTACACTTATACTTCCCTAACCACACCCTCTCTCTTCCAACCAGCCCCATACTTCAATCCATCCCACTCACGTTAGCCACACCCCCACTTTCTAACAATTACTCACAATAAGCCACTCCTCAGAGTACCTTTACCATATCCTCCTACTCTTAACTAATGCATATTAGTGTCCCCTCTCTTCACTTCCTTTATCCTTTTATCTTCTTCTCCTCTACATCTCACTCCCTAATTCATCACTCCACTTGTGTTCTTATTATATAATTCCTTTTAAGATGCCTCTGCCTAATTTAACCAAGCTAACACTTACAGTTATACTCTCAACTACCCTCATCTCAACCTACCTTCTTACTTCCTTTGAAAAACTGCACTATTTCCATCTTAACCATTCCCAAAAACAAGCAGCAATTTACACACACATATCCTCCTATAGACATACTAACATAACTTCCACTCCCAGTTACCTACTACCTGAATACCATAGACTCTCCCACATTAAACATAATTTACCCTCAGTAAAAAAAGTGAAAATTCAAACTTACCTTAGGTACAAGTCAGTAACAAAACTAAATAATCCCTCCTTAAAAGACGGTGACATCCACCCCAACCCTGGCCCTACCAACCCCACTATCCAAACAACTCACCCTAAACTCAATAGCTCTCTCCTAATAGGGCATCTTAATATCCAAAGCATTAATAATAAAGTAGCCCATCTCCATGCCCTCCTAGATATTCACTCCTTTGATATCCTCTGCCTCACTGAGACTTGGTTGAAACCAGAAACTAAAGACAATGAAATTATTCCCCAAGGCTACAACATAGTGAGACAAGACTGAACAAAATGTAAAGGTGGTGGAGTAGCAGTTCTATTTAAAAATGGACTTCATATCTCCACCCTACCATCTAATCAAACCCAGGATAGTAACGCAGAAGTCCTCATCACTAAACTTCAAATCACCGTAAACAAATCTTTATACATTATCTGCATTTACATACCACCCAGAAATAATATCACTACAATAGAGGCTATTCTAAGCTGGGTGTCTTCCACTTACCCCAAGAAACAATAATACTAGGTGACTTTAACATTGACTGGAAAAGTGTTAGTGCTGAAAATCCTACCTCTCATATTAACCTCCATGGCTTTAGCCAAACCATAACCTCTACAACCAGAATTAACAAACCTAATAAGAAAGAGAGCACCTTAGACTGGATACTCATAAATAAACAGAAACAAACTTACAAGGTAGGAACTCTGCCAGATGATGTAAGTGATCATTTTTTGACCTACATCATAAGAGAAAAGAAGGATCTTCCAAACCTCCCCACCTTTAGGACAGCACGCCCTACCAAACACTTTAACTCGGAATTATTTCAAACTGAGCTTAAAGCCTACAACTGGAACCCTTTAAAAACCCTTCCACTTGAAGAGGCTGTCAAGTATTTTAACTCTAAATTCTTATCTATCCTGGATAAGCATGCTCCTAAACGGTCCATTAGAATGAAGTCTAACCCAGCCCCATGGCTTTCTAATGAAACTAGACATCAAATTATGCTTAGGAACAAAGTCTGGGCTAAGTGGAGATCTAACAGAAATATCTCTGATCATCTGCATTTTAGGCAGCTCAGAAATAGTACAAAAAAGGCTATACTTACAGATAAAAAAAAACTACTACTGTAAACTCCAACAAACTCATCAAAATAATCCTCAGAAGTTCTGGTCTAGCATTAATAAGCTCCTTTCCCCAGGTAACTCCCGAATACCCACCCCACTTGATGCAGATCCAAATACTCCCCATCAAACTGCCAATACCTTTAACTCTTTCTTCACTGAGACTATACAATCTCTAGCTAGACAACTTATCTCAGAAAACTCCAGCCTTCCCATCAACTTACCACACTCTCTACCTAAATTCAAACTACAACCCATCTCTACTTCTCTCATCTATAAATTTATTCAAAAACTCATGCCATGTACTCCTGCTGACCAACTTTCTTCCCAATATCTCCAAAAAGCAGCCAAAGTAATTGCCTATCCTATATCCATCCTTATAAATAGGACAATCCAAGAAGGAACCATCCCAGATATTTGGAAAATCTCCCACATTATCCCCTTATATAAAGGTGGGAACTCTAATGATTACTCTAACTATTGGTCAATCGCTCTCTTATCACCCTTAGCAAAAATTATGGAAAAATGCATTCATCAACAACTTTTATATCATCTCTCTCAACATAACATAATAGCAAACTGTCAACATGGCTTTAGGCCATCACATAGTACCACTACTGCCCTTCTATCCTTTACGGATACCATCAATAGAAACCGTAATAAAAACATCCTCTCATCTGCACTCTTTATTGACCTCTCTAAAGCTTTCGACATGGTAAACCATACCCTCTTAATCAATATTCTTGAATCTCTTTCCTTTGACTCTCTGGCTGTTAAATGGTTCAGATCCTACTTCAGCAACAGGCAACAGGCAGTTCTCTGAGAAAATCAAATTTCATCCTTTTTGCCAGTCACCATCGGAGTCCCTCAGGGCTCCATTCTTGGACCACTTCTTTTCTCATTATTTATCAATGATCTCCATGTAGCAATTCCTCAAGCCACCTGTATTCAATATGCAGATGATTCCACACTAATATGCTCAGCAACCTCTCCATCAGAACTATATTCTCTTACCCAAAATGTTTTCAACACTGTAGAAACATGGTTTACAAAATGCTGCCTCCTTCTTGATGCCAATAAAAACAAAACTCCTTTTCTTTACACCCACTACCAAGTCCTCCCCCATAGATTTCTCAATCTCTTCAAATAATGGCACTATTATTTTCCCAGACTCTACCACTAAACATTTAGGAATATCCATTGACAATAACCTCACATTTGATTACCATATAAATAACACCATTAAAATAGTCAACAGAAAAAATAGGCTCCTTATATAGAATAAAACCTTTTTTAACCCCAGCAACCAGAACCAAGATTGCTCACTCCCATCTAATCTCGACCCTTCTGTACGCTTCACCTATTTATACCAACCTAAAGAAAACTAACCTTAACAAATTAGCAACTTCCTATAATAACATTGCCAGATTTGCTACTGGCAATCCCTTTAGAACCCACCACTGTTCTAATCTTAGGCAACTAGACTGGCTGGAATTCCAAAACCATCTGATAATCCCCCAACTCACAATTGCCCACAAAATATTTTACCAACCCAATAACACCCCTAGACTCCCCAAGCTCTTAATCCCCTATAATAATCTGAATTCCCTACGTTTTTCTAGCAAACTCCTTGCTAGCATAACAAAGTCTAATAATACGGCTGGTGACTCTCTGTTTACCAACACAGCAGGAAAAAACTGGAACCTGTTACCCAATGAACTAACTCTAACTGCATCCTTGCCACTCTTTAAACAAAAACTTAAAAAACACCTCCAAATGCACTGGTTATGCCCTTGTAGTAACCCTGACTAACCACCCTCTTCACCTCTGTTTCTTCCTCTTCTAACCAAACTTCCAAACATTTAAATGCTTAGTCTTGTAAGTAAGACTGACACTGTTTAAACTCTAATCAACTTACTGCTGAAATCTTTCTACCCGATGTGAACAATTGTACATGATTCTTACTGTATAACATTTGTTTTAGTTTTCTTAAGTGATATTATGTTTACTGTTGCTTTTCTCAAGTGTTTATATCTCTAGAATGTAATAATTACTTGTTTTATTTTGTTTATTAATCCTTTATTTACCATGTAACAATATTTTATGCTTTTGTATATATGTTTGGAACTTTTCTCCCCGGGCCTCTACTGAAAATGTGAATATATCCAGCTAGACTAGCCCAGTCAACAAATGTAAAATAAATAAATAAAATAAAGGTATGTCTCAATATCCCTTCATTTACTTCACAGCTGCAGGTGACCGTGCTGTGAATCAGCAAGCCTATGCAGATAGGCTGCTAAGGCTGCACCACCAGGCAGGTTAGTGATTATTCTGCATGTATTGTTATATAAAATAAGGGAGAGAGCATGAAAGAAAGTGTTGTAGTCCAATAATACAGTCATAAAATGCCCTGAATAAGTCCTCTGCATGTACTGTCATATAAAAAAGTCAGAGAGCCAGAAAAAGTGTAGTAACCCATTAAGAAAGGTAAAATATGTCCAGAATAATATCTCTGCATGTACTGTCATATAAAATAAGTGAGCAAGCCTGAAAAAGAGTGTTCTAACCTATTAATAAAGGTATAATATGTCTTGAATATGTCTTCCATATGCACTGTTATATCAAATAAAGGAGTGAGCCTGTGGAAAAGTGTGTAATGTTATTAATAAAGGTATAAAACCCGGAAAGTGTCTGTGTCACTTACTTTGAAATGTTGTTGTACCGTTGCATTATACAAATAGTACAGTTTTAATAAGTGCTGGCAACCCAGAGTTGTGCAGTCCCATCTAAAGTGGGTGATGGAAGTGCTAGTAGCTGTGAAGCATATATACAGTCCTCAACAGTCAGTTACTGGCTGGCATGCATAAGTAAATGTGGCACACGAGTAGCATGTTAATTTGTTCCCCAGAAATGTGAGTGTGCTTCAAGAAATGCAGGGTTCTGTACAAATTGAAGTGAAAATGACATGTGAAAACATCCAGATATGTAGATAAAGAAATATAAATGAAATCAAGAAATATGTAGCAGTAACATCTGCATCTTGGACAGTTAGTATGTCAGATATAGGTCAGGTATATATTGAACTAGCCAAACCCATTACACAACCTAATGCATGTTGGCAAGTGTAATAATACATGTAGGGGATATACACTCGCAGTCACTAGGGATGTCGTGTAGACTAAAAGTACTTATAAGATGTTAATTGCGGTTTCTTTATACACCCTACTGTATGTGCATAAACAATGCAATTCCACACCTCAATGGGTATGTGTAATCTCAAATATTTGTTGGGACATATGTCCTATTGTTCTATAAATATTTGCATTCACTTTGATGCATGTGCCCTGTTCAAACACCACAATCATGGTGACCTGTTGCTACCAATCATCCCTGCATGCTGTTGGAATATCCACTGTCGTTCAATATATGCATGTGTTATGCTTGCTGTTCAACTGTTGGAACCTTGTGTGTTGGGTTAATGGGAATATTACTGCATGCTGTTACAATTAATCTGGAATGCTGTTGTTTATGTTGCAATTAAACACACCTAATCACAGAACGTATGGGAAGGCCGGTCCCAGCGGACCCACCTGTCCCTCCTCAGCTGGTGAGTGCACCTGGCACCAGCAGGTCCGGGGCCCAGCCCGGGCTCCCCTCCTCTGTTGGTCCTGTGCCACCTTCAGGTGGAAGCACTGCAGGGGATGGGGTCTGTCCCCCCTCTGCAAGCGTGGGTGGAGAAGGTCCACCTGTCAACCTTTGAAGGGTCTGGGCTGTGGCGAGTAGGGAGATCCAGCGTTCAGTCACTGATCCCCTACGCCAGCTCAAGGTGAGAGTGGCACATCTCATGGGTGAGCCTGCCCATCCTACATAGCCCCCAGCACAGCCACCCTCGGGGCTGTAAAGGTGCAGTGGTGACTGCCCATGGGTGGGGATCTCAGTTCCACTGTTACTATCTGTGGGCTCATGGACTTGCGATTTCCAAACATCTGTCCCCGTCAATTGTGTTCAACCACCCCATTTGTCATACACCGCCCGTGTATGCATCTTGTTTGTCTTGTCTGTTAACCTCCCTACCCTATCTCCCCAAACATACCTACTTCCTCTACCTCACTTTCCCACTCTCACCTGACAAAAAAAAAAAGGGCAATCTGTACCCACAAAAAAATTATTCCCCATACATAGCTGCCCATTTCGCACACATGTCCGCTGGACATGTAAACTGATAATTATAATTGGCAGTGCAACATACTTTGTTGTCCTCACCCCTCTCCCAGGGGTGGATGGTTTCAAATATCACTCCAAATTTATTGCATATGCACAGCTGTTGCAGGTAAAGAAATGGGCAGCTATGGACCCTCCCTACACCTGTCCTGCACATCCCAAGCTTGTTTACCTACTCTCTGTCCCTCTTTGTGCTCCCTTTTTCACCACTTTCCTATCTCCCCATTTTCTTTTTTTTTAAAGAAATTAGCACAGGGGGGTTAGCAGGAGTAAGAACTTTTAAGCAGTAGTTAGCGGGTTTAAGCGAGTGTGTGCATGTGTGCGCTTAGCTAAGCATCGCTAAGCATCGCGCAAACCCATGCAAACCCACTTACAACTGCTTAAAAGTGCCTTAGTCACTCTATGTCAGGGCCCTTGTTCTGCTCAGCAGCAAAAGAAAAAACCTCTACCAGTCTCGAACCCCAGACCATTGCCACAATCGACTGCATGAATTACCACTAAGCCACAGCAGATATACAAATAACTTGGTGCTGAAATAAATATATCATGCATTACAATGAGGGAATGTAAATGGAAATTAGGAATGGCATAACACAAATCCTGTTCTGTTTGCCTTTACCAGCAGTTGTTGTGGAATTGCATGACATGACTGTGAAAAGAGAACCAGCCATTCTAGCAAGGAATAATGTTACAGTAGCACCTTACAAACACCACACAGTGTCAGACCAGGATAAACACTGGCAAAGTTGAATAGGGCAGAGGCCAGACTCCCCAACTGTGACTGCTTTACAGGGATGTCCCTGATTTGTAAACAAATGTTAGCTGTACCCCTCTGAATTACTCTGAAAAGTACTAACATTAGGCAGAAAAGTGAGGAATCACACTTAATGAATAAGGTCAATAAGTGAGAGTAGAGACTGCTTGCATGTCAGAAAAGGTGTAGTAATACATATGCTCTGTTTCCCAAGAAAGTCTCAACCGCAATATGTCTGTAATATATTGCAGGTGTATCTCACTTATATGTACCTTTCACTGAGGCCATTCAAATATATACCTGAGAGTATCTGATGCCTGGCAGAGGCAGAAACACACAGGCATATCAGCATTCCTGCTGTTATACACTCTGCAAATAGCTTTGGAAGGAGTTCCACAAGCATGCCCTTATGTAGGAGTACAACACAGAAATATCACAGGATGTAGCCATGTACTGCTAGCAACCAACTGTGACAATGCCATTGTGCCAGTGCTGAAAAGAATTGTGTGGTGCACAGACAAAAAATAATAGGCTAACCTCTAGCTACCATCTGGATATGTCCACAGGTGGGAGCTACGCAGACTACTTGCCTTGATACACTAACAGGTACACAGCAACCCTGTATGTTCAGCAAGATAAACCTCACACGATAATAAAAAATGCTCTTTGCAGTTCTGCACCCTACTCAAAGGTATGACATACCTGTGTATTCAGGCAAAAACAAGGGTGTAGGTAGGCATACTCAGTACTGAAATATGTCCAGTTGTGCTGAGCAGCCTGTGCTAATGTCAACACAAACAAAACACAAACTGTTCAGAAGTGAGTAACTTAATAATTACAGTATAGCACTTCACAAACAGTGCATGTGCCACAGGAATACATTGCAATAACCACATTTGTATGGCAGTTAATTGTCTAATTCAGAAAGAAAGTACCTACTCCCATGTATCCTGTGTTAGCATTTGGAGGGGTGAGTACATGTCTACACTGAGAAGTGTGTACTGGAAGCAGCAACATTCAGGTTTGAGTACAACATGCATATCACTGGCTACAACCCTAGCTTCAGATAAGAGACATATACCAACCTTCTGACTGATACAATGGTGTCCAGAGCAAACAATCATGGGCCCCACCTTGGAAAGCTGAAAGGGCTATGCCTACCTAACCTAGCATTTTATAGGAGTGGGCTGCAATCACAGTGAGTACTGCAATCACCACACAGCAGGCTGCATGCAGTTACTGAATGGTGGGTAGCAATTGGTGCAGAGGCTGCCACATGCACATGTACAGATACCTAGAAAAGCAGGCTGTACCTGCTGTCCACACATGCAATAATATCATTGCAGGAACAGGGAGATAGAGAGCGTGAGTGAGAGAGAAACAGAGACTCAGACAGAGACACAGAGAAAAGAGACAGAAACAGAGACAGAAACAGAAACAGACAGAGAAAACCCAAAACAAATAACCAAAAAAAACAAAAAAAAAAGCAACAAAACAGTAACAACAGATGGAGCAGGGAAAACAAAGGTAAGGTATGTAACTCATATGTATGTGCCGGCATGCAGTAGATGTTCCTGAAGAGTACTCTACACACTGCAAATCATCCATATGTGGCAGCAGTACATATCTATCTGTATCTCCACATGTGCATAGGGCAAGGGACATACTGCAACTGTTAGTGAAGGGTGGACACATATATGTCGTTGAAGGTTGTTATGTGCATATATCTTTGTAGGTCGTAGTGTGAGGCATAGAAAACAGCATGCATTGCTGATATACATCATGTGGTGGTTAAACACTGTGGGACTGATTTGTCAGATCTGCTGTGTTACAGCCAGTGAGGCCTGCTAAAGCTACATGGGCTGAGGACACCAAAATGCATTCTGCACAACACTGTGCAATATAATCACATAACGGTACATCCCACAACTGTCGCATAAGTGATATCCCCACCATGAAAGGTGAACTGTACATGTGCCTATATGTACATCTATATGTACAGCAATGGATGTGTACATGTATGGTAATGGATATATATATATATATATATATATATATATATATATATATATATCTAGAGAGAGAGCGAGAGACATGGGGTCATATGTACTGCAACAGGTGTGTGGTGACCAAGGCATGGACTGTAGACAACTGTCGATACTGCAGTGCCATTCCTCCTTTCCAAAACACTGTACCCATTAACTACCACATAAGTAGAAATCTACCTAACACTGAAGGTGTGATAAGGGAACATGGGACACAGGTGGACAGTAGCCTCCCCTTTGATAAAGACAGTGCCACACTAGATTTGTAATCTGTCTATGTGGTATGTGTCATGACAACAGGTGTGTCATCTAGGGAAATATAGGTCAGTGTTCCCCTCTACTCATCACTATGCCCTGTGTGGTATGTACCTCACATGACAACTACAGCAAGTGGAAAGGCCACAGACATACCTCACAAAGGGTAATACTGGCCTCAGACAGATGCCCCATGCGGACTGACTCACAAAACCACAGCTAGACTGTATTGCATACCGCCCACACAGAGGTGACCTTTGCCGGACATACAGAGGTATGTCAGACCCATAGCTATGTGACAAACACCATGGCAACATATCACAATCCCTCCGGGCTACACTCTCTATGGCTTTAAACCTTGTCACCTCACTCAACAGCACATGCTGGAGGGATAGGCTCCTATCTCAGAGATATGCCATACTCTGGAATAGGCCACCTAGCAATAGCAAACAATGCTCCTCATTAGAAGTTGTCATAAATACCCCTGATGATTGTTTGGGAGATTGGTAATACACCCCAGGAATCTCCTCTGTGGTTCTGGTTGACAGGGGCAAGTGAAATCAAAGTACATGTGTGGCAAAGGTCAGGGTAGCATATGGCTAGGCTGCTGTAGGCCCTAGGGCCAATAGCATCTCACCTACCCATGACACTATGCACTCACACATGCACTCAATGCAATACCTGCTATGTGAGGTTGAATAAGTGTAACGCTGAATGTGTGCAAGGTCTGTAAAGGTGTGATAGCATAGTGTGAAGTTGTATCTGACATGGTAGTGTCTATCCTAGCTGTGAGGCCAGCAAAAGATGTGTATGTTATTGTTAGGCAGACATAGTAGTATGGCATATGATGTGACATAGTTCCTTGTTGACGACTGTGGTGTCCCATTGTAGGCTAAAGCAATACATGTAGGCTTAGTGAGTGGTACTGCTGGTGATTCCGACTCCCATATGAACTGCAGTACTACCTGAAGCTGTCGGCCTAAACAGCACAGTATGGTGTGTGTTCACATTGCATGGAAACACTGTCTTGTGTGTTTCCTGTAGTCTGCACAGAGGACATAACTCAGGCATAAGGGTTTGTAAGTAGTGGCACACAGTACTGTATGGTACACAGGTAAAGCTCATCTGTGTTGGCATACAGTGGTGTGTTGCATGTTTGTCTGATGTGTGTGTAATTATGCCTGTACCATGGCCACAATCATATGTGTGTTACAGGGTATATGTGTGTATCTAGCAACATATATACTCTGCTACAGCAGTATGCCACCTATATTAACAACTGTGCACATATGTTAGGCAGGGCTATGGCATCAACGACTAGGGTGGTTTACTGCTACTACTGTAACTGTACTTTATATTCATTGCAATGAATGACATCTTTGTTCGTGCATTAGCGTGATATATACCCTTGTGGTGAGGTTGTGCATTGTGTCACAAACAGTGTGCCGGGTACTGTTGTATAGTGGTTTGATATATAGAGTGTGCCAGGCACTGTTAGTCAGTTGTGGCCTGAGAACCAATATGTGGTATTGGATGCGTATATCCTCTGACAGACAAACGGATGGTATATATGGCAGTGAAGTGATATCTGTGGTTAAGGGTGTAAAGTGTGTCACAGGACTCGCTCACATATATTGTTCATTTCTCTTTCAGCCTTATGGCCCACCAACATGACCCTTCTTACACAGCAGCGGAGGAAGAGGTGATCCAGCAAAGCCTGGTACAGCACTACACACTGTTGTTTTCCAGAAGCAGCCAGCACCAGTATGAATGGACTGCAATGTGGCAAGATCTTGTTCGTCGGGTAAATGACATAGGCATGCATAACCGGACATATGAGCAGGTACGCCATCACTGCAGTGATTTAATTAGACATGTCTGGCGGCGTGCGTCTAATATCCATAGACAACAGCTTGCCACAGGTGGTGGGATGGCCATTCACCCCCCCCCTCACCAGAGTGGAGGAGCTGTTCCTAAGCATGGTGGCTCCTGGACAACAACAGCAACTCCCACAGACATGTGTTGTCATGGAGGCCGGAGCCACCCAGCGTGTTCACATGGAGCATGCAGGTAACATGCCCTATCTGTAGACTACACTTACCTGTATTGTTAGATTATGTCTACATGAGATGTGTACTGTGTGTTTAGCAGTTGTGCTGCCTAGTGTTGTGCAATACTAATATTTGGAATATTTTCTGTACACCTGTGACTGTCAACTGTTGTTCTACTGTAGTTTAGCAAACCCACAGTAGCAATATTCTCATAGGTCCCTCTGGTGTGACAGCAGGGCAGATGATCCATGCTGGTGAGTGTGGTATAACTGCAATGTTGGTAATGAAATGTGCATGTCATAGGTGAGGTGTAGGCCATGTACACGTAACACACCTACGCATAATGCATGCCATGCATGTTTGCTGTAAGACGTTGCACAGTTCAGTAATGTCAGTAGCTGCTTCAATGACATGCAATACACAGAGCATCAGACACAGTTGTGGCAACACCGTACTGCACATTGGATAGGCATAGTTGCTACAGCTGTACACAACATAACACATTTATCATACACAGTACACCTCAACATGCTACATATGGCGTTACCACACACCTGCTGTAAAGTCACACTTCAGTATCCCACACGTCATCCTCACACACATGATAAACCTCAGGGGTAGAGGCCTATCATGGGGCTGTGCAACACTCTTCAACACATAACACAGTCATGTTAGGCAATGCTCCCTATTGGGCACCCACACACCCATGTACAAAGTGGCTGTGTAATTGTGAACATAGCCACAGCACTGCAGTTCAGGTACAGCATGCTAGGCGGTGGTCTGTCACACATTAGTAGCCGTAAGTGACCACATGATGCATGATGATGATGGCTCATGGTACTACACCCCATCCAGTTACAGTGACCACAGTACTACACATAGCAGTCATTGCTTTGCACCTCAATGTTGTGTGTGTGCAAACATATGCACCTATGCACAATATGCATAGCATGTTGTGTGTGTGCTTACATATGCCAGTATACACAATATACATAGCAGTCACCATCTGTACAAAGTGTCACATATATGTCCTGGAATGCTATTGGGTGTATAGGTCACATGACACACATTGGGTATGTGTGGTGTTTAATGTTGCAGTCATGTAGCATGCCATGTCATGGCTGGCACTGAAATATCTGCAATATGTCCCACACTCACCATAACCACTGTACAATGGCCATGCTGAGCATTTGGATTCCTTCACATCTACATGCACCACTCATCCCATGTGTGTACATAGCATGCATGTGCTACACCTGTGCCCACTATTATCTGCTATGGATACAGACACTGTAATCACACATGGAAATCTATGTGTCACACAGATAACACATGCAGCCATGGTATGTATACCTGTGAGTGATGGTGCACAGGACATTGCAGAGCTGATAATACTTTCACAGCAATGTTGTGTCCATGTACACATTGCGTTCCAGGGTGTAGCCAATCACTGAACAACTGCACACATGCGTCAAAGCCATGTATACTGTCATTAAATAGGGCCGTCTACACTCGCACTGCATGGTCTTGAGCAACACATATTCTGCATGCTGACACATGTGAGATGACTGTTTGCCTTGTGATACGTCACCCACCTTCACCCACTATTGAGTATGTGTTGGATTGCTGGTGTGTGTCTGTATCTGCTGTACTGAGGAGTGTATTTGTGTGCATGTGTTCATGAGTTCATGTGTGCATGTGTGCATGTGTGCATGTGTCCATGTGTGCATGTGTCCTAACATCATGTACAGATTGTAAAGTGTGTTCCTGTCTTCCTCTCAGAGGTGCTGAGTTTGGGGTGGCTGAATGCAGCAGGGAACCTGAAGTCACTGCCACAAATAATGGAGATGATAAGACATGTATTGTGGCACAGGCAGGTTTGACAGGGTCTGTCATTGGTCCACCAATCGACAGTACACAGCGTTCCACCCCATCTATGCGCACACTCATACTGCCAATACATCCCTCATCATCAATGGCCTTAGCCGAGGGACAGCATGCAGTTGGCATTGTCCAGGATACTGTGGTACCCATGGCACTTGCATCCCCTCACAGCAGCCATACCCAGAGTCCTGGAATGGTACCACATAGGTGGATGTCCAGGGGTTCTCGGGGGAGCACCACTGGTTGTATTGCCCCTGGCAGACGTGCCTTCACAGGATTTACAACCTCAAGTATGTTCTGGGCTGTAATGCAGGCACAGGCACGTATGGAATGGTACACCAGACAGGGACTAAGGGCGCAGAGGGCCCATTACACCGCTATCAATGACAGCATCTGTGACCTTGCCGGTGCCATCCGGAATTACACCGAGGTCATTGATAGACGTTGGGGGAGACATTAGATGCCCTCCACAATGTGTTTAACATGAGCCAGGACCATGCAGGACGGTTGAGACGTTGACGCTGATGCATGCCAGCAACATCAACAGCTGGCAGTCATCGCGGACGGCCCACAGATCACAGCTGCTCCCATAGTGGCAGTATCAGCCCCAGCAATTCTGGGGCTGGCCTGCCAATTGACCATCCTAGTAGACCACGTGCACGTGGCTCTGGCCAGTCCCAGCAGGGACATGGGTCCATTCGACATACCTCTGCCTCTGATGATAGTACCCAGTCAGGGTTGGTACCCGATACTGTCCGTAGCACCCCTGCCAGGCATAGGTACTGTGTCCATGGCCAGAGACAGTGACCTGTACAGCCTGGCAGGTACAGTCTGTGGCTGTCCCACAACCTCCCGTATATGGCAGCCACATGGTGGAGTTGTGTGCATGCAGACACACACACATTAACCAAACAACTAGGGCTCACACATACACACACACACATAATGTCAACATTGGCCCATGCTGTACTGTTGTCCAACACACACACACACACACACACACACACACACACACACACACACACACACACACAGACATGTCGATTGGATGGGTCAATGTCGGGCTCTGGCAAACTAACAACACACCTTGTGCATATGAAGACACCTGTGCCAACTCCTGTCTTCTGTAACATTGATGCAGGAACAGGCTAACATGGTGCTGATGCACAGGGTGACATTATAGCAGTGTAGCAATATTAGCAAGATGTCAACAGGAAAGTGTAATGATATCCTTGTAGGTATATCTGAGCAGGCATGATGCATCAAAGCTCTGATTGTCAATGTAGCATGGTTTACACCAGTGTTAGGTCTGAGTATGTATTGTCTGCCCATGTGCCACTTGGCTGAAGTGTATAGTGTTGCCAGCATATGTTAGTGAGTGGACAGTATGTGTGTGATGTGTGCAGTACAGATTAGCAGGTGTACATCTGTGAACATGGTGGGTGCGCACTGTCTGCATGTACGTGCATAGTGGAAACATGGGACGTGTGACAGACCCTGTTTTACACATTGTTAACATCTCATAGTATCTCTCGATGGCCAGAATGCATTCTACTACAGGCATGTACTAACATGGGTACACATGTGTGTATGACATGGGTTGACACTATGCTGTGGGTGATACTGTTAATATCTGTCAATGTTTTGCATTCTGGTAGTTTGCACAACCTCAACAGCATGACTATAATCAATCATTATATGATGTCCTGACAACTGACACACAGTTGTAGGGAACTCAGTAACAGTGGGATCCTTCCAGTACTATACTATAACAGTAACCAGTGGTATTGACCGCCACCTGTTCCTGGGACTACACCTGTTTGGCATATAAGCCTCTTAGGTACATGCAAACACACTAGGGATATGTCCATCCACATCTGGAAATGCATGCATTGACCTACAATGCATTCTCTGGATGGGACACATATCCTACACAAGGGTATCATACAGACAGATACCTGTTGTCCAACACATGCTGTATTGCACTAAGCCGACTATGGCATTGTCATCCACATTTACTATACATACTATCCTGACAGTACCACATAGGTGGTAGCACCCAACATGTATGTTGGGTACCAATGTGTACCTACATCCATGTGTTATATCATCTGTCCCTTGGTATCCACATATCCAGAGGTATTGTGGAGTCCCTCGGTGTATCACATAAGACATTAGTGGCCTGAATGCATATCCACAAGGCTGTTGTACACCTATAATGACTGTCCATTATTGCCAGTTGTTGTTGTGTATGAACATGTCTGACATATACCCCAGGCATGTACCCTCACTCACACTACTCTATATAACTGTCATTGGTGTGTATGGCACAGATGACCTTGGCCACAGATCACTACAATGGCCGGCCTTGTCACATACATACATATGTGACCTATGATCTGAGAAGCTGCGGCACAATCTGTCAAAGGAAACAAATGTATTCATGTAGTATGCAGGCTTTACACCTATGTACTAATTGAGGTCATATGTGCATATATTTATTTGCCACACAGATACCTGATGTGTGCAATGCACTTAGTGTTTTAATCCTGATATGTCATACCATAGTAAAAGCAAAATCCACACTGCATTGACCAACAGTTTCTCACACACTCAGCAATTGCAGGTTTCAAACCCCTACCTAACTATGTTATGATACTAGAAAGATATGCATTAACACGGCGCACTATATGTTTCACTGGGTGTTTTGTTTTCTCCTGCTATATTTGTAGGATTCTGACATCATCAGACTTTCCAAAGAGGAATGTACCTCTTTTAATGTGTTTTCCCAGTCTCCAAAAAGGGCACTCCTCTCAAAGGAAATCATACACATAGACACCCAAACACACACTGTCAGCACTTGCAGGATTCAAACCCCTACCTAACTATGTTATGATACTAGAGAAATACGCATTAACACGACTTGATATTTGCCTTACTGAGTGGTTTCTTTTCTCCTGCTATATTTGTAGGATGCTGACATCACTAGACTTTCCAAAGAGGAATGTACCTCTTTTAATGTGTTTTCCCAGTCTCAAAAAGGCACTTTTCTCAAAGGAAATCACACACATACAGTCAGCAATTGCAGGATTCAAACCCCTTCCGAACTATGTTATGATACTAGAGATATTTGCATTAACATGCCACACTATATGCCTTACTGGGTAGCTTCTTTTCTCCTGCTATATTTGTAGGATGCTGACATCATCAGCCTGGACATGGTAATGTGTGTATACTTTGTTTTATGCAATCCCAGGAATGAGCCATGTGGGTCGGCAGGTGTCAACAGCTTGAACATGACCAAATAATTCTTAGCTTGTGTGATCTATCTGTGGACAAATTGACATTCCTTCATATGTCAACACATATTTATGCACAGATTGTTGGTTTTGTAGATACGACATGTATCTGGGATGTTGATAAAGGGCTATTCAAAGTCTGTGTGAGACATGTGTAGCTCGGTTCAGTGATGTATGTCCTGGGTGGCTGCCTTGCAAACAGTCTAGCATGTTTGGGAACCATGATCTGCACATGAACATACCACATTTGGTAGGGTTGAGTGTTTGTCAGCTTCCAATAGCTCTGTTTATGACTTCAACCATGATGGACTCCATGGCCTTGCAGATCAGACTTCATAGCCTTACTGGACTATACTTCCCATGGTGTGTTGTGCACTTCTGGGGAGTGCCATATGTTGCTGTAACACATTCAACGGTTCCAGATCCTGTGGAGAGGGTGAGGCTCAATTGACTGTTCATGTGCAGGGTCTGTTTGTTCTGTAGTTCATTCATGACACATATAGGGAAACAATGTTATCCAGTTGCTGCCATGCTTTCAGCTTTGGGGGGAGCTGTTCACCCATTCTACATGTGATATCTCCAGGTATGATGATAGGGACTTTCATCAGTGGGAGGTAGGTATGTATATATGGGCCTGTCTGACAGGATGTCGGCATTGTCAGTCAGGTACAGTTGGCCCTGACTCAGGACATATATGAGTGTACATTGCTATTTATGACATAGCTGAAGGAGGTGTCATGATTCCGTCTGGACTCCTTCGCAGCTACTCTTTACAAAACACTGAAAACCTGAGCACTAATCCCTGTTATACTCTTTTACACACTTAACACCCTACTGATCCTTTGTGATCAGTCTACAGAGTATGTCATCATAATATCCTGGCATGTCCAGGGGTCGGTTTCGTGTGTACTCTCCAGTCCAGCTGGTGAATATTGTGATTTTGACACAATGTCACAACTGCCTCATGTACACAGACAACCCTCTCCTCCTCCCAACAAACTCAGATATACGTGAGAGATGCAACTATATAGACATACAGAAGGCTGAGCTCTCTCGACCCATGACTGGCACAGTCTATCAGGTGGTGAAGGTAACCACACACACCACATATCAGTCTCACATAAACCTATAGCAACAACAATCAAACCCCATTATCACACATAAACATACTCGGAGGCTCTAAATAAACTCTGCCTAAGCAGCAGAGACCTCCAAAGCAGACACACAAACAACTGCTACACCACTAAAATGCCCACATGTCAGATAGTTCACAATGTCAGTGTGCCACACAGTCACTGCCCTTCGGGCTAAACAACACACCTAATACATGAAATCCCACTCAGGGCGCAAAACATAAAATAACAAAACAACAATTAAAACCACAGAAGACGCCCCAAGAAGAACGATGAAGTTAACCACATTTAATACAAAATGAATGACTTAGCACTTTCACCAGTACAGCTGGCTTCTTCAGAGTCATTTACTACATCACAATACTATGAATTTATTGCACTTAACCCACAGCCATAGGTTGAAATCAAAATACCCCCACCAATAAAAACATTTAACTACTTAATATACAATCCAAACATAAAAACATAAAAAATAATGATGATAAATAATGATGCATAAACATAAAAAACATAATTAAATTGTCATTGTGTAGTATTTGCAACCAGCTTTGACAAATTAAATTACATTAGATCTGTTCAGATTTCAACTTTAAAAGGGGTTTTAAAGACACACTATCATTGAGTCCAGGAAATTTCAATGCATTAAGTCTTAACTGCCATTCTGTTTCCAAAGCTCCCACTTTGCTAACCGTGTCCCCACTACCATCAAACTCAACAATCCATCCTACCACAAAAACAAGAATTTATTGAAATTGGAACATGTAGCGCTGTGTAAATATAATGCATTATGTATATCCTTCTTCCTGATAGATCTAACATGTTCTGATATCCTATCTTTCAACCTCCGAATGGTCTTACCCACGTAAAATGCCTCACATGACATACACGAGGCCACATATACTAAATTCTTAGTATTACAGTTGCATTGACCAGGACATGGTATAGTGTACTTGTAACCAAACACACACAGATAAGATCCTTCACTGATAAATCTACACCACCTACATGCCCCACATTTTTTCATACTTGATTTAAACTGTGGTCTGGCTTTCCTTTCCAACATTCCCTTCAAGTTGTCACCTCTACTGTAAACAATCAGAGGGTCAGGGCCCAATATCCCCTTAATTTCATCACTTAAAACGCTTCTCCAAAGATTTCTCACAATACCACCTAGATCAGGTGCTCTGTTGTTGTAACTTAAAACAAGACAAGCTCCTGAATACTTGCCATCAGTTCTGTTACTTATTGAAACCCTGGAATTTAAAATAGGAGAAAAACTTGTAGCCCTTTTTCTAACCACTTCCTTTTTGATTTTGAGAAGCAGTTTTAATGGATACCCTCGTTCCAAAAACATTCCAATTAATTTAAACATCTCCACCCTAAAAATTTCATCATCACTCACTAATCTTGATGTCCTGACCATTTGCCCCTTGATAATGCCTTTCCTCTGATGCCAAGGGTGACAACTATCAAAATGCAACGGTGAATTCGAATAATTTTCTTTCCTATAAATGTTACTTGAAAACCCCCCACTAGCTTTACTAATGGTTAAATCCAAGAAATTAATAACATCTTCATTCCATGTGTATGTAAATTTAAGAAAGTTGGTCGTCCCATTCAAATATTCAACAAATTCACTTGCTGTATTTTCATCCCCCTTCCACAAGATCAACAGATCATCCAAAAATCTATTATGCAACACAATATTACTGTTAAATCTGGAAGAAAAAACGAACTGCTTTTCCCAAGTTAGTAACACTGAGTTAGCAAAAACAGGGGCACATCCCCCCCCATTGCTACTCCAGACACCTGCTGATATGTTTCACCCTCAAATGAGATAAAATTATTTTTTAAGACAATCTCCATCAGATCATACAAAAAATTCAGCTTATTTATGTCCACCATGTTACCCTCTACAATGCTTTCATAAAACATATCCAGACCTAACTGGTGCGGAATAACTGAAAATAAATTAATAACATCAACTGTCAAAAAAACAAAAGTTAAACCACTGGTGTCCAAAACCCTAAGTCTCTCAAGGCAATGCCACGAATCCTTAAGTATGTGAGTGGTTTCACTGACAACTGACCTACACATTACATCAATGTAGGCCGCTAAAGGTTCGGTCTTAGATCCCCTTGCTGCCACAATGGGTCTGAATTGTAAATTATCAGTACCCTTGTGCACTTTTGGAATACCAAACATACAGGGAATTTTTGGAAACTTGACACTCAAATAGTGAAATTCCATCTCGTTAATAACTCCTTGGAATAAAGCATCCTGTAAAAACAAATCAATTTTAAGATACACTCTGTTAATCTCATTGGAGGAAACCCTTTTATAGGTGTATTCATTGTTCAAAATCACAGACATTCTAGAAACATAATCAGTTTTGAACATTACCACCATCCCCCCACCCTTGTCAGGTTTCATGAACCTGAACTGGTCAGAAGTCCTGTAACATTTCAACAATTCTCTTTCTTCTTTTGAGAGATTGTCTGTTTCCTTAATATTGGATGTCAAGATTCTTCTAAACTCATACTCAACTAACCTTTCAAACAACACAATCTCAGCATTAGGGGGCAGTATAAAAATACTCTTTCTTTTCAAAATTTGAGTACATTCATTGGAGTTCCCTCCATCATTCTGCTTCCCCAAGGCTGAGAAAAAAACTTTTAAATTTAACTGTCTCGTGTAAAGTTTTAAATTAATGAGCACATGAGCAATATCCAGTCTAAAATTAGGTGCAAAGCTGGTGCCTTTACAAAAAAGATCAAAATGTGCATCACAAATCTCAATATCTGTATAGTTGTAAATACAGAAACCATTTCTCCTCAAAATCTGGTGCTTCATAACATATCATTATGTTTTTTATGTTTATGCATCATTATTTATCATCATTATTTTTTATGTTTTTATGTTTGGATTGTATATTAAGTAGTTAAATGTTTTTATTGGTGGGGGTATTTTGATTTCAACCTATGGCTGTGGGTTAAGTGCAATAAATTCATAGTATTGTGATGTAGTAAATGACTCTGAAGAAGCCAGTTGTACTGGTGAAAGTGCTAAGTCATTCATTTTGTATTAAATGTGGTTAACTTCATCGTTCTTCTTGGGGCGTCTTCTGTGGTTTTAATTGTTGTTTTGTTATAACACACCTAATACACTTGTAATAGGTGACACATTGTCAGACACACTGACGTCCCACTCACCAGGCCGAACAAGGGGATGGTCACTTTGAGATGTCTGTCAGGTGCCAGGATCCGCCACATAACACATGCACTCAGGTCACTCCAAAGCAAGTACAGAAATGGCTCCATCATTGTCCATGCTGGTGCGTAAAACCTCAGACATTTCTCCCTGGACCACATGACATGATACATAGAGGAACTCTCTGATCATGTAGCCCAGGCCAGTATGAACCTGACCTTGTGTAGCATCTTACACTCACCAAGTATGATGTCACAGTATACAGACAAACTTATCACGTTTAACAGTTGGCTAACATATTGGTGACATTCAAAGGGGATCCAGTGTCTGTCAGCCTGGGGTGACATGCTCGACATGCCACATAGCTTCGCTATGGACAGCTTGCACCTGTCACCCTTGGACTTTCGAATACTGGCTAAGGCTTTTGCTACCACCATAGTGCTTTTTTAAGCGGGGCTCAAAAGACAAACCCACCTCCATAGACATTACAGAGTAAATGAAACTAAGGGTAATGCTGCTCAACACCAGATGTGTTACCCTCAAATTGCGCCCACTCAGGACTCTCCTCAGTATGGAGAATAGTGATATCTGTGCACTAACAGAGACCTGGTTCAGGCTCACAAATGCACACCACCACTACCAGGTTATATTTCATACCATGCTTTCTGACCACAAGACTCAGAACGGCCAACACAAATGGGGGAGTATCCATATACATCACAGATACACACACCTTTGGGTTAGTAGCACTGCATGAAGCATCGCAGACCACACATATGCAACTAACATTGTGCAAAACTGCCTTTCAGTTTGTTGCCTGCTACAGACCACACTCCCAAACTCAGGAACCACACTCAGCTTTCCTGGGAACACTGGAGAATATGAAGGTCTCCCCAAACACCATTATACTGGGTGACTTCAAATACCCAAACATTGACTGGGGATACTACTCAAGCCCCAACACCCTCGCTCAACAGTTGCTACTATTTGTAAACTCATATGCTATAGCACAACTGGTCACCACACCCACAAGAGGGGAAAACATATTGGACCTGATCATCACCAACATGGGGACTCTATGTTCCACACCAGCGATATAACCCCCATTGGTAAGGTCAGAACATACATTTATCTCACTGGACATCCATATCCCATCCCCACACCCATCCTGGGTAATCTTGGTGAACTTCTCAAAAGCAAACGTCTCACTTCTCCAAACCAAGGTGGTATCCTTCAGAGACCCTGGGACAGTGGTAAATACGGCTCATACTGCTGAATCCTTTACATACACATTCTACGGACACCTAGTGGACTGCATGGATTGTGCTATCCCAAATAACAACAAGACTCACTCCTCCAATTGCAGGGGACCTGTCTGGTAGACCCTGGCCAATAATAAGCTATACAATGAAAGGAGGAAGCTACTACATGATAGAGCACAATCCCAGACAGGGAAGGCATCTGTGATCTGTACTAGCAGACAGCTACGATCACTCATGAATTTATTTAAGGCCCGCTTCTAACGGACAATTGCACCAGACACGTAGGACAATCACAAGGCCTTTTTCAGTTATGTCAGGAACCTGGGTGGACACTCACTGATATGCTGTCAGTTACTGCATACTGACTAAACATCCCCTGAACCCACTGACATTGCCAACATCCTGGCAAACAGGTTCAGTGCAGATGTCTCCCCCCCATCCCCCCTAAGGAGCAACTATCCATCCCAACAGAGTGTAACCTCTCTGACATCAGAAATAAACAGGTGAGTGCTGCCCTCCCCAAAGCGGACAACACAGCATCAATGGGACCAGACGGTGTCCCGGCCTGCGTCTTACACGAGTTTCATGACAGACGTAACCCTCACATTAAGTCACTGTTCAATATCAGAGTTACTACAGGATATGTACTCAAGGAATGGCATACAGCAACAGTGGTCCCACTCCACAGAGTTGGTGCCACAACGGACCACAGACAATATCACCCTATAAGCCTAACTAGCCTGTTCTGCAAAGCTATGGAGTGTATTGTCATGGGACTCATACACATAGACATCGGGAGCCTACAGACACTGTGTCCTACACATTTCAGCATTGCTGTGGGCAGATCTTGCCTCTTGAACCTGTTCGTATTCTTTAAATAGTTACCAGGTCCACTGATGTAGGGACGGTTGTCCACACAGCCTACCTGGACCTTGCAAAACCCTTCAACACAATTCCCCACTCGGCCATTATGCATAGGCTCAATATCGACACATATCTCACACTATGGATTGCTACCTGGATCAGGGATAGCACCCACATGGTCAGTATTGCATGTGCCATGTCTGACTATACACCAGTTACACGTGGCATCCCACAAGGCTCAGTCCTGGGACCTCTCTTGTTCAGTATATATTTGTCTGACGTACAGTCTAACACAGGAGGAATATGGCTGACCATGTTCGCAGATGACTGCAAACTGAGGGCTATAATCAACTCTCCAGCTGGCACATGCATTCTCAAACAGGGTCTCACAGAGATGGATGACTGGTGCGTGAGCCATGGCCTACAGCTAAATGTCATTAGTTGCATAGTCATCCCCTTTGGGAATAACAACATGCCCACACATTACCACATAGGTAGTAATCCATTACATATGGTAGGAGTTGTTAGGGGTTTAGGGACATGACTTGCTTGTACTCTCGCCTTTGACAATCACGTTGCCAAAGTGGTTAGACAGATCTTCTATATAGCCCACCTTATCCCATATGGTTTCACATCTAGATCAAGTGAGGTCATTGTGCCCCTATACTCATCATGACCATGCTTGGTTACAATGCCACATTTGGGATGTACCTTACCCGACACCTGCAGCAACTGTAATGGCCACAAAAGTTCCTCAACAAGCAGATCTAGGGACTCACATGGATGCCCTGCACAGTTTGGATACAGTAACTCCAGCTCTACTCAGTCGCTTACCGCCTACTCGGATGTGATGTGTGCCTGTTGTTTATGGAAATACCCAACCCAGAATTAATGGACATGCTCCACTTCAGGATATCCAACTCCCTTGAAGCTACACACTCCAGGGACATATACCTCAGCACAGATGATAATAGGACATGCTGGAGGGACAGATTCTTATCCCAGAGGCTCCACTCACTCCGGATTGTAATCCCTGTTTTGCATAGGCAGAGCCACGCGCTGACCACCTACAGGAGACATCTTGACAAGTGGATGGGTGATCGTATGTTTATCCCGGGATATATTCTGGGTCCCTGCTAGACAGAGGCACAATAAACTAAACGTAAATGGGCTATCTTGTGTGACCTACTATTCACAAGCACAGTGTAGTAATCTGACAGGGTTGCGAAAGCCAAACACACTCTGGCTAGGCTTGTACATGCCCTAGGGCAGATAGCCTAGTATCGACCTCTGAACCTATGATAATGTTCGGGATGCACAATGTTTATTGATGATACTTTTTGTAGGATTTTATCGTTTTTGCTTTCCCACTTTCTATGAACAACATAGATATCTGCAGAACATATTTGATTATGACAGGGTTCCACTATATTATATATGTGTCTGTTGTCATATAACTGTGTGCACAGGGTGGATTGCTGGATAGTGAGAGGTTCCTGGGTTAACACATGCAACTGCCAGATATGTGTGGCCCACTGCTGTACTCAGACATGGCCTAAGTGTGTGAGCATGCCCAGTTCAGGCTTTCCGTGTTTTGTTGCCTGACATTTGTCTCATTTATTCACGTGTGTGAGCATGCCCAGTGTGACCTGTCAGAATGTTGCTGTCTGAGGTCCACTACATTTGTTAATGTGTGTGAACATGACCAGTATTAACATTTATACTGTGTGTGTTGAAAGTCAGGTTCTATTCTTACTGCAGGACTCACCTTTGTGTCATAACTCGACAGGGATTATGGTGTGGCTGCAGGGTTTCCATGAGATACTTTGCAGAGACTTATCAATATTTCTTCATACAGGCTGACCACTGCAGTGCTGTCATGGTTTAGTGGTTCAGTACTATGACTATAGTACACAGTATCCTAGGTTCGAGGCCCGTCACTGCTTTATATTTTCATACTGAGTAGACCAGACTGCTTAAGGGCCAGTAGAGCAAATATGAGCATGTTGTCTTTTGTTCAGCTATGCCCTACTTAGACCAAGCTTGACCGACATTGCTCAGTATTAACCAACATTGCTGGACTCAACAATGACCACAGTTGTGCTAGTTGGTGTGTGCGATTTTGTTTACATATACTACATGGTGGTAAATGCTGTTTAGCACTGCTTTATATTGCTTAACACATGGCAATCATGCCTCAGGTGGTGCTGCAGGGCTGCCTATGTTGGATGCACATGCTACACTCCCTATACATGTTTGAAAGCAGGTAGTGTCAAGTTAGGCATCCCTTTTACTATATGTGCGAGTCAGAGAGAGGTATAAATTTCAGAGTTCCTACTGAGCCAGTGTATGTGCTATGCATTGCCTATTTGCCAAGGCCAAAGCATACTGGGCACGCCTCCTTCTGTCTACTGGGGCAGGCTCAGGTTGTTCCTCCTCTGAGTCACTCTCTGCCTGTGATGGCCTTGGCAATGGTGGGGGCTGTTTGGCCCAGGCCTATGCTGGTCCTGCTGCAGCTGTTTTCGCAGGATCATATTATGTAGCATAGCACATACCATGACAATTTGGGTACATGTAGTTGGTGAGTACTGCAAGGCTCCACCAGATGTGTCCAGGCACTGGAACCGTGACTTGAGCAGCCCAAACACACGCTAGATTACATTTTGTGTTTGTGCGTGTGCCTCATTATGGAGTTCCTGTTCAGGTGTGTGTGCGTTTCTGATGGGTGTCATCAGCCACGGCTCCTGTGCATAGCCAGCATCCCCCACTAGGTTACCATGTGGGATGTCCCCGTTGGCAAATGTCTGGTACAGCTGCATCAGATGCCAGATATGGGAGTCATGGTAGCTTCCTGGGCAGCCAGCACACACATTCAGTATTATGCCCTGGGCATCACACATGACCTGGCAGTTGATGGAGGGGAAGCCCTTGCAGTTGAAGTAGACCCTACCCTACTCACCAGCTGGTGCTTTGATGAGTATGTGCGTGGAGTCTATTGCACCCACTACCTCAAGGTATTCCGCTATTTGCTGGAAGAGAAGCATATTGCTGGCCAATACCTCACAGGAATTGGGGAAATATACATGATCACCGACATGTGCTGACATGTCATCCAGGAACTGGTGCAGTATCCTGGATGCTGATGCCTGTGATATCCCCATCATATCACCAGTTGGTCTCTGGAAGGTACCTGTTGCTAATATTCTTAGGCCAACACATACCTTGGTTTCCACTGGGATGGGTTCCCCTCTGTTGGTTCTGTGTGTGAGGTGTGGCCTGCACAGCTCAACAATTTGCTGCAAGAGGTCTCTGTCCACTCTATAGCGCTCCACTATCTCCAGCTCATGTAGCCCCTGGTAGGTTACCCTGGGCCTCTAGACTCTTCTCCGTCTCCTCACTGTGGGTTGTCCAGCAACATTTGCATTGTCACCACCCTCAGCATGTTGCATATGTCACCTTATAACAGCAATGCAGCCCCTAACATTTCTTTGTCTCAGTAACACTTTTTCAGTTTTCACTTCTATTAGCTTACTGGAGTGTTGCAGTGTCTCTTGAGAGAATCATAATGGACTGTTGTTAGCAGAATTTTAAGTGCTGGGCTGGGCTGGGCTGGGCTAGTGTACTGCCTATGTAATTGCCTGATTCTGATTGTTTTCACCTGCTAGCTCTGCTAGTACTCCCTGGTAGCTTCCTACTATTTGTTGTGCTTCCTTTTTCCTTTCTGTTTCCTCGGAGGGGGGGGTGCAGCGCCACACACACAAGCGCAAACACACTCACACCAACTCACACGTGCGCACACATGCTTACACTGACTAAAACTTGCTTATTCTTGTTAAAACGCATGCACACCAGTGCAAACGCGCTTACAACTCTTTAAACAGCCTTATACTTGCTTACTCCAGCTTAAACGGGTGCACCGACGCTTACACGCACACACACTGTCTTACTCAGATTTACAGGCACACACACGCACGCATACACACTCAGCAAGAAACTTTGGTGTTATCCATGGCATACATATTCAATTTCTTGCCTTTACCTAGCCTACCTGTTGACACACCTCTTTCAATGATGTGTAAATGACAGCTGACACATGCCACTCTGCTCCAATGAGCTTCACTTCTTTCATACATACCCCCCTCGTGATATCACCTATCTTCTACTCTGTTACTCCCCTTATCCTACTCCTACACTCCACTGACTGTGCTCATTTGCTATTTAAACTTGCGATTCACTATCCTAACCCTCATTTACATAGGATTGCCTACTAATGCTTGGTTACATCTCTTAGACTGAGCTTCCCCCCTTAGCAACCTCTACTCGGTGGCCATGTTGTCTTCAGCCTGCCATTTACTTGCATTGTAAATTCATATTAGCATTAGAATCCGCATTTGTGGATCTTCATTATTGATTTTCTGGTTTTTAGAGAGCAGCACATTTGCGCGCCGCTGCGCTATGCTTAAACCCCGAAGATTGGCATGAAAAAAAAAAGTTATTTTATTTTTATTTTGCATCACTTAATGTTGCCAGTGGCCGTATTTTTGGCTATTGGCATGCTTCCTCATGTAAATGCATCCTTTTTTTGGAGCTGTCATGGCTCCGTTTTGCTATTTGCAGAACCGTACTCAGTTGTGAACTGAGTACATTTCTGCAAATAACACTACTCCTACTCGGACAGGTTTGGGTTTCCTGGATCGCATATTTACCTCATTTGCATAGCTTTCGCCTGCAACTGAGGTAATTTGCATATCCAAGCCCTGTCAGTGTAGGGCTCATTTTGAGAGCTCTGTTGCACACCCCTACTGGCTGTTCCTGGATCACTCGTCGGACATGTTGGCTGCATGGAGTCTTACTCTACTCTTAGACTCCGTGCAAGCCTTTGTGAATCCGGCCCATTGTTTATTTAGTTTTCTTGATCCTGCCCATGTTTTCCATTTATCGCTGCCATGCCTACAAATAACATTTCTTATTAACTGTAATGTTTGACCATTACAGCTAAAGCTTCCCTCTTTGTGTCAAAACTGCACAAATGAACTTGATTTTCACTTCCAAATAATGCAGTTCAAAAGCAGCAATCACTGTTCTGACATTAGTTTATACAGTCTTACCACATGTATTGTCTTGCACATTTAGAAGTATCAGTTTGCTTGGTTAGGATCATTAAAACATAGTATTGTTCTTTGTAATCCTGTATTCCTGTGTGTATCAGTTGTGTTACTCAGAACTCTTATTATTCCAGTTGTGTGTTCTCAAGAAGTATTGCAGATTACAGTTTTTGCAGGTTTCTTTACCTGGAAATATATTGTTAGCAAACTTACCATTATATTTCTGTATTTAACAGCTGCTATTTTTCCACTTAAATTTACTAATGGTTTTCTTTCTGTTTGTTTGTGTCTTTTGGCTTTTCCTGGTTAGGGGTCGCCACAGCAGAACTCCGGTCCGCTAATGATTGGTATATTTTCTTTACTGTAAAATGTGTTATTCTAGCACCTGATATAAAAGGCAATGCTAGTATTTTTCAGCCTGTATGTGCTGTTTACTCCTTCATTTTTCAGACTTAATTTTGATGAACTATATCTCTTTTCTTAAAATGTACATGCAATAAAGTTGGCTTTTCAACCAAAATAAACACTTGTGAAAAGTGATTCATTATAAAGGGCACCCAGCTGGAAAACAGTTAAATAATGAAGACACCACAACAGAAAAATTTAATATTTTACTTTTTCTAAGTTACTCTTATAGTGGATTACAGTAGTTCAAGCAATCATCTGTCTAAGGTTGGTGTGTGCTGAACCACCTGTGAAAACCAATTGCATGCAACAAAGTATTGCAGTTGAGACTCAGGTCAAATATTAGACCTGGCCTCAACGAATATATCAATATTAAGGCCATACTGAAAGGTAAGGCAGGCAGTGTTTAAAGTAGTGTAAGCAATAATGAGGCAAAATTTTTCAAAATGTTTAGGAAAACAACAAGAACTGTGTACATAGTACAACATTTGGGTTTATAATTTTCTTTTCTTTTTTTATTTTTATTTTTTCATGTTTTGTACATGCAAGTTTTTGGATTGAATATTTTTAATATCATATATTTTATTTTAAGAATAAAAATTTGTACATTCAAGTATGTTAGAATAGGTTAGGGGAGAAATATTAGAGGCATTGTCTGATTCAAGTTATCTGGACTGGATTCCAATACTATATGCCTTTAAGGTAATTTAATTAAGTGAATTTAATTGAATTATTGTTTGTATTCATTTTATATAAAAATATTGTGTACCAGTGACTCTTATATCTGAAGAAGTCTGCCTTGAGCAGACGAAAGCGCTCATTTGTAATGTTTTACAATAAAGGAGAACTATATTCCAGTGGAACAGAAGACTTTTTTTCATGGTGTTAGCTGTTTTGTATTTACTACATGGAAATAACCCAGAGAAAGGGATAATGCCATGATCCCACATGCATAGTATGGTGGCCACCTACATTTGTAGACCAGCTAGAACTTACCAGACCCAAGCAGGAGTCAGTCTTGGAAGTGGAAGACAACAGGTTACTGTCCTAACAAGTGAGGGCAGACAACATGAGATTACAAGTGCTTATCAAGAAAGAACTGTAATTAATTGGAAGGCACAAGCACAAAAAAATTCACACAGGCCACATCAGCCTTCATCGCTACCTTGCAGGACTTGTCAGTCAAAGTCCTGGTCCTGTATCACTGTCAGATCAGTGACTGTAGAATCTCCTGCAAGATGAAGGTCACAACATGAGATCAACTCACAATCCAGCTCTCCTGACAGCCCCTCTTCAAAAATCACTTGCACCATCACCTGGGTTATCTTTAGGAAGATGTGTATGACACATTTGACCTTGATTTATTTATTTTTTTTATTTTACATTTGTTAACCGGGCTAGTCCAGTTGGATACATGCCCATTTTCAGTGGAGGCCCGAGGAGAAAAGCTCCACTATCTAATGCAAAGTAACAAAAAGT
Source organism: Protopterus annectens (assembly GCF_019279795.1). Taxonomy (NCBI): domain Eukaryota; kingdom Metazoa; phylum Chordata; order Ceratodontiformes; family Protopteridae; genus Protopterus; species Protopterus annectens. The sequence continues at coordinate 834,213,530 of NC_056735.1, forward strand.
ACATTCCAAGTACATAGGCAGTTTAAGCTGCACTAATGCATAGTAACAAAAGTACATTTAAAGTACATAGGCAGTTTAAGACACAACTAAAATCAGGTATTCTAAATACATAGGGAATTAGAGACACATGTAAAACAGGCATTTAGGCAAGTTTTTCAGTAAGAGTATTCATAAAATATTAAATCTCTTCAGTACAGATATATACAATAATGACATACGTAATTAAGTAGTTTGAAGGCTAGAAAAGAGTAGAAAATAATAGTTTGTAGTTAATAGAGTCAAATTTCTTAGGTAGAAATGAAGGAGAGTTGGAGAAATAGAGTTGTTAGACAGTGCAAAGGATGCAGGAAAAGGTAGGTGGTATGTGTTCAGCTAGGGAAATTGCACGAGCAAAGCCAGTGATTGGTTAGAAAATGTTTTAGTTGAGTTTTAAATAGTGTGATAGAAGTTTGGGTTATAAGGTCTGGAGGAAGTTGATTCCAAATTTTACCAACTGAGTTGGAAAATATTGAGTCACCTGCTGTATTCTTTGCTAGAGAAGTTTGAATCAGTAATTTATTGGAGGAGCGAAGGGTTTTTAGGTTATTGTAAGGTTTTATCAGAGTAGAGAGCATAGGTATATTTTCTGGGTGGTGAAGGGCTTTATGGGCAATTGTAAGTTGGTAGTATTGAATTAGGTGAGGTAACTCAAGCCATCCTAGGTTATGGAGGTTTAGGCAGTGATGTGTTTTATATGGAGAGGCAGTGGCAAATTTGGCAATGTTGTAGTAGGCTGTTGTAAGCCTATTGATGTTATGTTTAGAAAGATTAGTGTAAATGGGGATGCATATAGTAGAGTAGAGAGAAGATATGTTCTGGCTATGGTAGTTCTTGCTTCAGGTGTTAAGAAAGATTTGATTCTGTAGAGAGAACCTAATTTTCTATTAGTTGCTTTTATGATAGAGTTTATATGTACATCAAATTTGAGTAAGTTGTCAATGGTAACTCCTAAAAGTTTGGTTGTTTGGTCGGAGAGATAAAGGGTGCCATTGTTAGAAGTGAGTGTGAAACTAATAGGGGGAGACAGGTGTGTGGGTGAAAAGAGGAGAAGTTTAGTTTTCTTAGGGTTTAAGAGAAGGCAGTGATTAGAGAACCATTGTTCAATGGTGGTAAAAGTTTTTTGAGTAAGTGAGTGGAGGTCAGCTTGTGTTGTGGCTGAGCAGATGATGGTGGTGTCATCGGCGTACTGAATGCAAGTGGTTAGTGGGGTGGCAAGATTCAGGTCGTTAATAAAGATGGAAAATAAAAGAGGACCTAAGACTAGACTATTCTGATTCTAGTCTAACATTTCTGTTGCTGCCACTATGACCTGCACAAATACAGGTCAGTGCTACCAAGACAGGGAATAAGTTATTAAAACAAATGGAGAGGTTAGGACACTTAGTAACTGTATGCATTTCATTCCTGTAACTATACTGCTTAAAACCACATGGCACTGTAGAAAGAAAGCTGTATTTCATGACATAACATTGAAGTGATTAACAACATGCTGTATGCACTGATATTGCTACAGTTGGCAGTTATCTACAACTTAAAAGTAGCAATATGCAAGTTTTCAGTGAAAAAGTAATAAGAACATTACATATGAAAATGAGTGTCCTGACATATAAACAAACACTGCTGCCACTTTACCCTCACCGGTTTACAAATTATGATACTTTTTGTTTCTTAGACCACAAATTGTGTGTCACAAAATAAAATAATGTGACGTGCAGTACCGCAATAGATAATATTAGTCAAACTGAGAAAACATTATATAATATACAAGCAGAAAAAAATATGTTTTCCTTAAATTGCAAGGTATGAACGTGTTAAGAAATGAATTAACACTTTGCACTAATTGTACCACTACAAGACATTCAGTATGCACATAGATAGGTACACTACCTGACTAGAATTTATTGTGGGAAACAGTTAAAAATGTGATTAGTAGTTTTATGATGCCTTACAACATCACTGAACAGGAGATAATGAGCAGTGAGGCATTATTTTTACAAACAATAATGTTTTCCTGTTCTGAAATGGGATATATATATATATATATAATTATTTGAAGATAAGAAAGAATGTCAGATGAACACTGACAGCAGACCATGCATCACGCAGCATGACCCACAGATACCACTGTGTGAATCAGTTATGCTCTTGTCTTTTTTTAACAAGTAATACAAAAGATAACCTGAATATCATGGCCCTTAGTTCTGGACTATATGTTGCTTTGCTACCTCTGCAGCCATATGTTGTGCACAAGCCTGCCAGATGGGAGCTCTTACTACTACCTCTGGGTCATCACCATTCATCATAGTAGAACTGCAGTGGGGTGCTGCAGTGAAAGAATGGTTAATGATCATGTTGTGTAGAATGCAACGTGCAGTAAATATCCTGCATGCAGTAGCTGGGTTATACTGAAGGGAACTACAGATTCATCCATGAATAACAATTCCGGTCCACTTGGACTTCTTACTTGTGTCATGAACCAAAGCACGTGCACGAGCGTGCATACACACACACACACACACACACACACACACACACACACACACACACACACACACACACACACACACACACACACATACACACGCACGCATGCACACACACACACACACACACACACACACACACACACACACACACACACACACACAACAAAAAATAAAGATTGAGAGAGAGAAAAGGAGTGGGGGAGACAAAACAAAGACAAAGTGGTTTAATATTCAGCAATACATTTAGCCATGAATAACAAGTTAAGCAAAGTAGAAAAAAGAGAAAATATATTTTTCTACTTACCAACAAGATGACCACTGGACATTTTTCCATATAGCTACAGAGAGTAGAGTGATCTAATCTGATCTAATATGATCAGTAGGCCATGGAGAATAATTGTTGGAGTTCCTAGCAAGCTGTAATATTCTTTTGCTAAGATTAGAATATTGCCTACCATTAAATGCCCTACTTTTATCAAAAAACCCACATACTGCAAGTCACCAAAAACAAAATCCTAAGATTTGTCATCTTCTCTCTTCCCAGTGTACATCATTGCTACACATTTCAAAAGAAAAAAAAAAATAATGCACTGCAGGGTCTGGGCTGGGGCCATATTTTGGTTGTCTGTTGTTCAGATTGCACTTGAAAGTTGGTACCTCACAATTCCATTGAAGTGAGTGGGTTTACATAATTATGTATGCAAATTGTATGTTAATCAGTGTACAAATTTGCACCTATTTTTCATGGGCCTTTGTCCAGATTTTTGATGTTTCCAGGTTGAGAGGTATGGATCACAATTATCGAAGGAAGCCCAGTATTATTGTAAGAACAAATGTTCTTATACATTAAATTTCATGTTGTATGGGTATGGACCTCTATATTCACTGATTATTGCAGATAACCTATCTTTTGCAGAATCCTAATTTGAAACCTTCCATGTTCATTATTATATTACTGCTGCAGTAGGCTTAAACATTACAGAATGTCCTGTTAAGGACTGGACACAGACAGACATCTTTCCAAAGATTTAGGAATCCTTCCCCATGCCTTAGCCACATATGTGCAAGACAGATGTTGCTTCTTCAGAATTTTCTTACAGTAGAAAGTCGATTATCCGATCATCGATTATCTGAAAAGTCAATTACCTGAATGCAGCCTTCCAAAGTTTTTGGGTAGGAAAAATCATAAATTCTGAATATGTAAATGTTAAACATATTCGCTTGTGCATGCTTTTGAGCTTTTAGCATGAAAAATATTGTTTATTGTCCACTGGAATCACTAAATGGTTGAAAAGTATATTCCCTGCATGCAGAAAAAAAAAAAAAGATTTCAGAAGTTTTTTATCTGCTTCAATGTATGCTTGATTATCCTAACAGTTTGGTTATCCAAACTACCCTAGGTCCCAATTAATTCAGATAAATGACTCACTACTGTACTTCCGAAGAGTGTGTTCCTCCGCAGTCTTCAGCAAATGGACAGTTGTTTAGCTGGGCATATAGGTTCCACACTGGGGATTGCTTTCCTTATTTATTAAAAGTGTTTTTTTAATATGTTATTTATTTGATACATGTGATAGCCATGTGGATTATGCTTGTCATTAGAAAACTTTACCTCAAAGCTTCAGTTTCATTCGTGGGACTTCGCCAAAGGGAATTTCTATATAATATTGCGCTTTTATTATCAAGCTAACTACATATTTACTTCAGGATATTTCAGTTGAGCTTATACTTTCTTGGAGAGGGTAATTATTCATGATTCTTTCCAGCAAAAAGTTCACTATTCTGTCAAACAATGAGATCAACCCATCTTAGCTCCAATGGCAATTTATCAGGCACTATACTCAGCTGTAGGGCTATCCTGGAGATTCCATAACTCACTTAAGAATCTTAGTAAATTTTGTGAAAAGGAATGTGCTGCTTCTGCATTATTTTGTTATAATGAGCTTTGACAAGTGTGTTTTGCATTTGTTTCTGAAAAAAATTTTACTTTGAAAGCTATCTTATTATTCTGAAGGTTTCACTGACTCTTCACTATGTATCTGACACCCTCTGTTCATGGCTAGAACATGGAACTGAATTAATCCATGACTTTCATTTCTTCCCTAAGCTACAAGAAGAAGAAGAACTTTCTAAGGAGGATTCAGTCTTCAAGCCAGCTTTCTTCTTGCCTCAGCCACTGATGGGTAACTCTGCTGAGGTCATCAGTTGTTTCACAGACTGATCATTTAGTTCTCCTGGTCGGCCTGGCATTGCTCCTCAAGATGCCACTATAGACTGAGTCAGGCATATTTTCTCTGGCTGAACAATTGCCTTTAGCAGGAAAGGGAGGGCCACCCTTGCAGGCTTTATGGAAAATATTGGGGTTGCTCCTTTGCTAAACTGCATTGAGGTCCCTCTCCCCCAGGACAGAAACCAGCTGCTTGTTTTATTTGGTGGGGGGACTTTCCTACAACAAGAAAGCAGAACTGCAGCCATTTTTCCTTATGTAGAGTAGATGACCAGATGGCCTGGCAGAAGGATTGATGAGTACAATACCATTCACAGAAGAAGAGGAAGAAAACCAGTTTCTTACCTATCAGATTTAGATACCCAGTCTGAGTGACAGCAATTGGACTGGGACAATGTATGTCATATTCTTTCACTAACTGGTGAAGATTCAGATTCTGAAGAAAGCTTTTCCTCAAATTCTACTCCTAAACAATGGTTCTTTTCAAACTAGTATTACCAAAATGAGAGTCATTTTCCACTGGGGGAAAACAAACATGTCTAAATCTCAGTAAAGATATTATAATCTATTGCATCAAGCTGTGTCAAGCTGTACCTGTTCCCTCTCTTTGCCTTGCATTAATGGATACCTTTTTGTTAGATTGCACTTTTTTTGACAGTTAGCCATCTGGTCCTAACAGGTTTGATGAGTGTTCCTGTCCAATATGTACTAATTTTCTTGTCAAAGTAATCTTTTACCAAGTTTTTCTTAAGCTGTTAACTTTAACCCTTCTGATAAACTGGCAAAAGTTTTGAATATGTTCTGGAAAATACCTCTTCTTTTTTCTACATTGGCTTTCCAATTTGTAAATTGTTTGGCACATGTCTAAGTTCTTCTTGCTTTCTTATGATAATTTAAAGAATTTAATCACTGATCTCTCCTTCCTTCAGATACAAACATTTCTATGTGATCTATAGTATCTGCTATGTCTCAATTAATCAAAAATACTTTGAAATGCCCTTATGACACTGCTGATGTTGTTTCCAGGGCTGTTGTCTTTGGCTGTTTTTTAGATGATTTTCTTGGTTACAGTCAAAAATTTACTAGATGATGTCAAACGTGAAATTTTATATGTTCTCCTAGATAACAAAGTGTTATTTTTCCTATCCTTTCTGGAAGCATTTAATTGTTTTGAAGAAACGGGAAAGTACATTTACAGGGTAACCTAGATTTTTGACCTTCCTTTCTAAAATATAATCATTGTATTTTTTTCTAGTTCAACTTTCTATTTCAAAAGGAGCAGCAAGTGTACACTGCTAGGTTCAGCAAGCAATATATCAAAAAGCAATGACTGAGAGAATCAAAGAAGAAGGCCGAACCCTGTCACAACCAGGGACAGCCCAAAAAATCAGATAGACTATATGACCTCTCTGGATATTCCCCTTCCCTTCCCTGGAAACCTCATAAATCCATCCCACTGTTTACATCTTCGTTATCTATTATGGCACAAGATAACATCAAACATTTGGGTGCTGAAAATCATTCTAGAAGGTTACAGTTGGTAGTGAGATTTCTTTCCTCAGATTCAGGGACATCTTTCACTTCATTTATTTTATTTTACATTTGTTGACCGGGATAGTTCGACTGGATGCATGTCCATTTTCAGCGGAGGCCCAGGCAGAAGAGCTCCAAGAGTAAGCAGATACAGCATTACATAATACTAGCATTACATATTACAAACAGATTGTTTACAGTGATTACATAAGTAAGCTAGTTAAACAAGTTCTACAGGTTAGAGTTAATCCCAAGCATAAATCAGGATTAAATTAAATTACACAGTAAGCTGGTTAACAGATTTTTACACATTCTAGATAGGGTTAGCCAGGCTTGATACATTGACATAGCCAGTTAAGTGCCAAATGTTGTTTGAGTCTAGTTTTGAATTGACCTAAGGTAGAAAGTAAGGTAATATCAGCTGAAGAGAGTTCCAGGGTCTACTTACAGAGTTTGCAAAGAGAGAGTCACCGGTTGTGTTATTAATTTTTGCTAGTCTGAATTAATAGTTTGTTAGTGGATTGAAGTGGTCTAGGATTGTTATAGGGGGTGATGATATTTTTAAGTGCAGGAGTATTGTCTGGATTATAGAGGATTTTATAGGCCATAAACAGTTGGTTATACTGGATTAGGCTGGGTAGTTCAAGCCACCTAAGCTGATTTAGATTGATGCAATGATGTGTCCTAAAAGGCAGCCCAGTGGCAAACCTGGCAATGTAGTTGTAGCGAATTGAGAGTTTGTTTAAATTCGAGAGTAGAGGGGATGCATACAAAATGGGTTGAAAGAAGGTGAGAGTGAGCTATGGCAATTTTAGCTGGAGGGGTTAGGAAGGCTTTTATTCTGTAAAGTGACCCTAGTTTTTCATTGATGGTTTTGATAGTTTGATTAACATGTAGGTCAAGTTTTAGATTATTATCTATGATGACATCTAATAATTTGTAGAGGGGTCAGGGGAGATTATTGTGCCATAATTTGAATTTATGGTAAAGATGAAAGCGGTTTACCTATGTGTTGGCGAAAATAACAGCATTTTAGTTTTTGCTGGGATTTAGGATCAGATGACGTTCAAGGAGCCAGTTTTCTATTGTATTAAAGGTGGTCTGGGTAGCTGACCATAACTTTATTGGAGATGTGGCCGAGCAAATCAGAGCAGAGTCATCAGCATATTGGATACAGCTGACTTTTAGGATGACAGTCTAAAGGTCGTTAATGAAGATGGAGAACAGCAAGTTCCCTAGTATAGAGTCTTGTGGTACTCCAAGGGTGTTAGGTAGAAGATTAGAAAGTTTGTTCTGCAAGAGGACAGCCTGCTGTCGACCATTCAGGTAGGATTGAAACCATTGAAGGGCTCTAGTATCTAGACAGAATGTTTGCAGGGTGAGGATGAAACGCTGGTAATCTACCATATCGAATGCCTTGGAAAGATCCAAGAAGAGGGCTGAGGATATATAATTATTGTTGTGATTATGGTTTATGGTGTTGGTAAAGGCTAGGAGGGCTGAAGTAGTGCTGTGATGAGGACGGAAGCCATCCTGAGTGTCTGCCATAAGGTGATTCTGGATTAGGTGGTGCATGAGTTGTCTATGAATACATTTTTACATAATATTTGCAAGTGGAGAGAGTATAGCTATTGGCCTATAATTGGAGAATTCAGTAGAGCTGCCTCCTTTGTGAAGTGGGATTACATAGGATATTTTCCAGATGGTGAGAATTTTAGCTTCTACTATGGTTCGATTGATTAGTATTGAGATGGGGTAAGCAATAGCATCAGCTGATTTTTGTAGGTACTCGGCAGGGAGTTGATCAGTAGAAAGTGTAGTGGGTTTTAATTTTTTGATCAAGGTATGGATAAATGAAGTGGCGACTGGTTGGAGCTGAATGTGAGTAGGTTTCTAGGAGTGGTACTTTCAGGACCAGGGGAGCTAGGAGGTAGTTGGCTAGCTAGGGATTGAATTGTCTCAGTAAAGAATCGGTTAAAACTGTCAGAAACAACTTCAGGGGTTTTATCAATAGTAGCAGCAGGGATTGGGGTTGAAGTTTGTCTGGGATGTAGAAGATTATTTAAACCTGCCCAAAACTTCTGAGGGTTATTTTGATTTACTGTTTGTCAATTACAGTAGTATTGTTCTTTGTCTTGTAAAATGGATTTTTTTTGTTTCGTTCCTGGATTATATGTATTTAATGTCTTCCTGGGGGTCTTTAAAAGATTGGCATAAAGCCCATGCTTTGTTTATAAGGGTAATTTTGAGTTTAGACTCTTTAAAAAGCCATGGTGCAGTTTTTGCCTTTGTTCTCTTTGAACGAACAGGTGCATCCAAATCAAGGATTTCAAGGAATTTGTTGTTAAAGTATGCTACTGCTTCCTCTAAGGGGAGGTGTTTTAGAATAGACCAATTACATGAGTTTAGTTCTTGTTGGAATTTGGCAGGGTCAAAGTTTTTATTGTTTCTAACCTTTCTGAGTAAGGGTTGTTGGGAATTAATGGCTTTCTGCTTAATTACATATGTGAGAAGGTGATTGCTTAGGCCATCAGGGAGGGTACCAGAGGTGTACAGTTGGGGGTGACTATTTATGAGTACCCAGTCAAGTATGCTTTCTTTTTGGTTGGGTTTACCTATCCTGGTAGGGATGGATATGATTTGTGTAAATGCATGCAGGTTAATATGGGTGGTTGGGGATTCTGAGGAACAGGTGCCCCAGTCTATGTTAACTCAGCTTGACTCAAGTAGTTGAGTAGTTACCAGAGGTAAGTTGAATGTAAGAGCCTAAAATCTGCACTCAGCACTTTAATGTTGTTTGCACTCAGCACTTTAATTTTAATGTTACTTGCACTCAGCACTGTAAGGGCTACTGCAGTTTATAAGGTTTCCTAAGGTGTCCTAAAGCTATAAGGTAAGTATTATAGCTCTTAATGTAAGAGTCAGTTTACTTCAGTTACAGGGGAAGGAGGCAAACACTCAAGTAGAAAAAAGAGCCGTATGGCTGACCAAAATGGTGACCTGCTTAATTACACAGCACTGTAAGTGAAAGCTTAACAAATGCTTTTTGTGCGCAACTTACTCTGCATAAATGCTGAGAGAAACTGATTTTGTTATGGTGACCAATTGCAGTCCTGTAGACTCCGTTTTGTAGGTAAATGTAGAGTTCAACTAGGAAAAGAGGAAAACACAAATTCTAGGGTAAGCATGAACAGGCAGTTATTTTAAAATAATACATTCAGAAATGTTTGAGGGTGTGGGGGTAAAGTAGCACACTTCAGAATGAACTAAGATTTATAGCTAAATAACCTAAGCAAGAGAGCAATGCAGTAAATAAACACTTGCCAGATTTTAAAGATATACCAGAAAAACTAAATCAATTGTTCACAATTCTACAACTGGAAAATTCCCAGTAAACACACTTCAGGTATAGCTAGCCAAAGTTATTCAGGTCATAAAAGCACTTCTTCAATGTGTGTGTGTGTGCAATTTAAACATTAAAAACACATGCAGCAGGTAGGAGCTCTGATTATACACTTTCTCTAGGTAGAGGTTCAGTTTAAATAATGAAGAAACTTACATTAAGTCATACCAGGTCAGCCAAGGGGGAAGAGAGAGGGAAATCCTAAGCACCTAGATTTGAAAATGATGCCTGTACTGAATTGTAGCTGTTTAACCTGTTTGAGGGAAGAGGGGGTGGGGCAAAAGAGAAGGCAGTAGGAGTGGTTACAGGGAATACCCTGATTGACTCAAGACACCACACCACAGGTAAGTTGAATGTAAGGGCCTAAAAACTGCACTCCGCACTTTAATGTTATTTGCACTCAGCACTTTAATTTTAATGTTACTGGCACTCAGCACTGTAAGGGCTATTGCAGTTTATAATGTTTCCTAAGGTGTCCTAAAGCTATAATGTAAGTATTATAGCTCTTAATGTAAGAGTCAGTTACAGGGGATGGAGGCAAACACTCAAGTAGAAAAAAGAGCCCTATGGTTGACCAAAATGGTGACCTGCTTAATTACACAGACTGTAAGTGAAAGCTTAACAAATGCTTTTTGTGTGCAACCTACTCTGCTTAAATGCTGAGAGAAGCTGATTTGGTTATGGTGACCAATTGCAGTCCTGTAGACTTGGTTTTCTAGGTAAATGTAGAGTTCAATCAGCTTATATTCTGAGAGAAACTGATTTTGTTATGGTGACCATTTGCAGTCCTGTAGACTCCGTTTTTTAGGTAAATGTAGAGTTCAATCTGCTTAAATGCTGAGAGAAACTGATTTTGTTATGGTGACCAATTGCAGTCCTGTAGACTCTATTTTTTTAGGTAAATGTAGAGTTCAATCTGCTTAAATGCTGAGAGAAACTGATTTTGTTATGGTGACCATTTGCAGCCCTGTAGACTCTATTTTGTAGGTAAATGTTCAGTTCAAACTAAGTCACACCAGGTCAGCCAAAGGGTGATGAGAGAGGGAAATCCTAAGCACCTAAATTTGAAAATCATTCCAATCAAGCAGGTCTGCTATATCCTGCCTTGAATCAGATACTGTTTCTCGGGGTAACAGCATGGATTCCACCAGATAAAACAAAGAAAGGAAATTGTTCAAGGTCTTTTTTGTGCAAAGAAAGAAGGAGCCTGGAGACTTGCCCTAGCCATTTCTTTTATAAACCTACACAACATACTTCTTAACTGAAATCTGCTTTTTCTATATTCTCTGTTACTCCTCATTCCTCCTTCCAGTTTTCGGGTAACTTTTTATTTAGAATATGATTTCCATCACATTCCATTCAACAGCAACTGCATATGCTTTTTCTATTTCTCTGTATTTTGTTTGCATTTTCAGCTTGTTTTGTCTTTTGAATTATGTACAGTCCCGAGTATCTTTTCAAAATGTTTGCACATTAAGGCTTGCAGGGCATTCACATTTTCCATTATCTAGATGATTTCCTGATTTTTACAGATTCTTTCAAAGCTTGTAAATAATCTCAAATCGAGTTATTTCCCAGTTTTGGATTTTAGGTGAAAGGAGAGAAATCTTTTCTCATTCATTCTCATGTGATAGTGTTTCTAGGATGTCTTAGATACAATACTTATGTTAACTTTCCTCCCTGAAAACAGACTAGAGAGTTACAAGGAATATTTTCTGACATTTCCAAACATTTGCCAGAAAATATCTCAAAAATTCTAGGTTTGATAATGTCAACTATTTTCTTGTTTCCTTGGTCACACTAAACATGAGGAATATAGCTAGTCTGTACTGAACACCAGCACCTTCTATTGTTTTAAATTTCAGTGCTGGGCTTTGTAAAACAGGAGTCAGGTGGGTGGATTAATCAGTTGTCACTCAACCCAGGTTTTCCCTTTCTCTGCCAAACCCCACTTGGTCTGTTACAACAAATTGTTTAGACTTTGATTGTGAAGGTCTGTCTAAGGGACTGAAAGTCTGGGGTCTATGTAAAAAAAAGGCATGACAAGCTAAAACACATAACTGTCAAAGAAATTATGGCTCTAATAAATGCTCGCAAATCTCTGAACCATCACTGGAAACCTCTGTTAGTAGTCACAGTCAACATCACAGTGATGTGGTACATAAACAAATAAGGGGGAGACAGATTCTACCCCAACTGCAAACTAGCTATGCCAGCCTGAGATGTTGCAATTTAGTAAAGTTTGTCCCTCCAGATTACATACATTCTGTTAGAACAAACCATAGTGACAGACTAGTGGTGCAGGACCAGGAGAGACTCTCATGAATGGAACTTATGCCCAGAGTCTTGCTGGAATTGATCCATCTGTGGGGAATTCTTCAAGTAAATCTGTTTGCCTCCAGTAAAAACAGGCAGATAAAGCACTTATGCACCTAGGACTCCTTATAAGCTAACATTGAAGACAGATGTCTTTATATTTTCATAGATGAGAATGCTTCTGTGTGCCTTCTACCTTTCTGCTAATAATCAGAGTTCCCATCAAGACTGAGAAGGACTCAACAAACATAATTGTGGTGACCCCTTTTGGCCCAGGCAACAGTAGATGATCTTCATATTGATCACTACAGCAGTAGCCTAAGATATACGTGGGTTATATTCTACATTGGATGTAACACCTGTCCAGCTTTTTAAGCTTCAAGGCATCTTCCACATGCCCAAGCCATTAGTCAGCTTGAGCTGAGCTAACTAAAAAGACAGGCTTGGGTGCCAAGCCATTCAGAGCTCTCTTGCAGCCAAGAAGAGTGCCCCTGTCTGGACATCAGAGGATTGACGGTGGGCTTGTGTTGTTCCATTGCTGAATAGATAAATTCCCTTTAGGGAAAACACTTTACACCTATTACTTTTAATGTTTTAATTTATTTTCCTGTGTAGAAGTACCCTCAGCAGACATTTCTCCCCTACCTCACCCAGTATCATATCTGCTGTGATGTCATCTGATCTTGCTGCTTTTTGTGACTTTGTATTTCTTAGTAATGTGCTTAATTTTTCTAGGGTGGGCTCCTCTTCTTCTTTCATCATAGGCTGTGTCTGGGGAAGTTGCTTCTGTGGGGTTTCCTTTATTTAGAAGCTGCTAGAAGTACTTCTTCCATCTGCCTTTGATGTCCTGCGGACTGTTGATCAGGTTGTTTCTGACATCCCATATGAAGGATGACTGATGACTATCTTCTTTATATTTTTGTCTTTGCCTAACAACCTGACAGAATTTCTTTGTGCCATTTGCTGAGTCCCTTTCCAGAAGCAGCCAGGGTGCATCTAATGTATTTTCTTTCACTATTGTGACTGCTGTCTGTGTACTTCTTCTTAGCCTGGTCCATTTTTTCTATTTGCTAATTTTTCCTGTAGTCTTTATTTCTTTTAAAAATGTCTTGGATTTCTGCATTTCACTACCAGGTTTCCTTATGTACATTGTTTTCATACCTGGCTCAGCTGCATATCTGTTCTACAGTCCACAAACATGTTGTCTTGTTATGCTGCTATTCCTCTTCAGCTTCACATATTTCCTCTTCTTCTTCTTCTTCTTGAGGTGCACTGAGAATTTCTTTAAACTGTTATGCTTTCTTTCCAGTCAACTTCCAGTCTTCAAACTAGTCTCTTTGGCCTTCTCTGACCACTGCTTGCAGCTGATTGTGACAACTAGTTCTTTATGCTGTGGACTGACTTTCACTGGGGATGGCTTTGCAATCAATGATTCAACTTCAGTGCCCTTTCCTTACTAGGACGAAGTAGATCTGAGTTGCATATTGGCCACTCTTGTATGTGTCTTGTGACTGTCTCTGTTGCTGAACCCTGTGTTGGTCATCATCAAGCCGCTATTTCTCAGATGGAAGTCTAGAATGGTGTCTCCTTTTTTATTTCTCTTGCCCCATTCATGTGGACCCAGGCAGTCCTCATATCCTGTTTCATTTGTCTTGATGTGTGCATTTAGGTCCCCCATTATCAACACAAACTTATGTTCTCCTGCTTTACCTAGTAGGTCCTGCAACTGAATGCGGTCTTTTCCTCAATGTCACTACTGTGCTGTGGGACATGGGCTGAGAATATTATTCCTGCCGTATCTTTTTTTTTTTAATGTGAGTTAATTACTAAGTCATTATCATGATATTTAAAAGGTATGAATAAACATAATAATATGAAGCCTATTTTGTCTGAAATATACTACAATTTTTGTTGGAAGGCTTTATGTTAGCTCTTTATTAAGGCTCATAAGCTAGTACAATGGCGGAGAAAAAAAGGTTGAGATTAGTGGCTGCAAGTTTTGAAATCAGTTCTAGCTATACTGATGACAACTAAAGGCATTTATAGTTTGTGTGTTAAAAGTGATGTGCTATTCTCTGTGACTGTTTTCCTTATTTGTTTCATTAAGTGGAAGGTGCATATACGTTAATGATGAATGATAACAGGTATTCTAAAATGGCAGGAGGAGGGCGGTTGAGGAATTGGCATGGGAAGGGAGTAAAGCAGGCCATATCTTTGCCATGCAGTGTAAATAGGTCAGTCTGTACATTCACAGTGACTGCAGCCCCTTCCTTTAAATGTAACATCACTTTTATGTGTAAATGGATTTTGCACTTCTTTATTAAAAAACAAAAAACATTCCCACCATTCCCTCTTCAGCTCTCTTCCTAAACTACATTTTCTTACTACAACTTCTCTCTGCTTCACTAACAGATCTTGGCTCATATGAACCACTACTCATAAATGAACAAGCAATCAAAATGGTGTTGACACCTCTGTGAATGCTTCATAATGCACAGTTACTTCATTATTATGTTTCAATGTACACATAATATATACTGTTATTTTCAAGCCTGTACAACCTACAACTCTTACTTAGCATCAATTGTGTAGTATTTTACTGTTCAACCTATAATTCTTGTCTGGCATCAATTGTGTAGAATTTTACTGTTTCTAATCCATTATTTTCAAGCCTGTATTTTAAGTCTGTACTTGATTTGTCTTTGTTTTAAATGTAATTTGTAAATATTGTACTGTTTCTGGAGCTTCTCTCCCCAGGCCTCCACTAAAAATGGGCTCTTAATTCAGTCAGACTATTCCCAGTAAACAAACGTAATAAATAAATAAATAAAAAACAAAACAAACAAACAAACAAAAAAAAAAACAGAGAGGGAAATGAAATGTTATTAAGACTGTGGGTAAAACTACTGATGGTAGTTGTGACACCACTGCACTGGCCCAGAAATCAAGGAGCCTCAATCCTCACTGCTGGCAACAATGAGGGACGTACACAATGGGAGGATGACAAGTTCACACACAGTAAAGTACAATTTCTCTTAAGAGCACAAAGAGATCACCAGAGAGGGCTGGTTTCTTGCTCTCTCTCCAGATCCCCAATAAGACTCCTCACTGGCATAGCTATAGGGTTAAGATCTCAGCTGAGGGGTCAAGCCAAGACCTCCAGCACCCAAGCCAAGACCTCCTGCACCCTCTCTGTCTAGCCAGTGCTTTGTGTCCCTGCTCAAGTAGCTGACACACACACACTTTGAGATTTGATTTATATACAAACACACACACACACACACACACACACACACACACACACACACACACACACACACACACACACACATACCTGGTGATGGCTGGTACAGGTTTACTAGCTATGCCCCTTCTACCCAGACTATAAGGTAGTTATCACTGCCACCAACCCCTTCTTATCAGCTACTAGAAGGCCCTTACAAAGGGTAACCAGTTCTACTGTGTAATGTTAATATTATCCAAATGGTAAGTGTGACTAAGAGCAAGGATGTTTAGGAGTGGTTATACAGTGTCACTAAATACATATGCAAGTACTCTAAAAGCCTAAATATGCCTCACAAATATCAGCCACAAAGATAGGTTTAAATATATTTAATAATAAATAATAAAAGAGCAAGACAATACTCAATCAGCACAGTAACTACAGAGCTCAGAATCACAGGGAATATTTTAAAACAACATTGCAGGACAGTAAACTAATCTTTACTATATTCCTAACTATATCTAAAAGAAATCACTGTAACCTAGTTACTTACTCTTGGCAAGGCAAGTGCAGATGTTGATGAGTGGATGTTCTTGCTAGGTCCAAGACAAAATACAAAATGCACACAGTCTCTAATGAGAGAGTTCTTAAATTACTGTTAAGCATTACTGTAGGGTCACTTTGGATAACATCACTCTTTGTCACCTGTCTTCTGTTCCCAGGCTAACAGGTACTAACAAAATTTGAACCTCTCTGTGTGAGAAGCACATACCTCTCAGAAGTGCAGCTGCTAAGAAGTCATAGAGCAATAAAACACTATACATTTTAAGCATAGTAAATACTTCTCTCCAAAATAGAAAAAACTTCTAGCTCCAGACATCCTGTCTTTTTGTTGCAATGAAACTAACTTTTATACCACATCATAAAGCACTTAATTTCAACTTATCTTCTTGAAGTTCTGTAAGTTAACCTTCTATGTTCCAGCTAGGTATGCTGTGATTACATTATTGAAGCTCAGTACATAACATACAGTTCTGTATTAATCATATCAATATTCACAAACAACATAGACTTATTTACAAAATTCCAAATAGCTGGGCTGACAGTATCACAGTAGTATTGCATACACTAGGAAGTAGCCTACAAAATGCTCTCTCAGCCAAATAATGAAACACTAAAACAGGAAGGGAGACTGTCTGCATAATGCTAGCAAAGACATTTTAAAACACAATACATACATGAGTTATTGCTAAAAAATGGTAACTGTGTGAGAAACTTGATCAAATGAAAGAGAACCCTCTACTTTATTTCAGCTGTCCTGTGCTTGATGTAAAATTAAAAAAGGCAGCATTCAGCAGACCATTAGGGCAGCTCATAGAGTAAGTTTATGCTAGGAAAAGGACTGTTGTAGCAGTGTAGAAATAGAGAAAGAAAACTGAGAGAACAAGTCAGTGAGTAAAAGGCTATCTTGTATAGACAGAGGCACTTTGAAACTAAATTTTCAGGATAAAACTTCCACTGTAATTTTACCCAGTACTCAGTTGTGCAAAGAATGACTTGTTTGCTTACAGAGGAGCACTGCTGCAATATTTCAGTTATACCTAAGCTATTTGTAGTTTCTACTCTCACAGTGCCCAAGTTAGCTTGCTGTACCATCTCATCGCTATTGCCTAAAGAAGACCTGACACCATGGATGGACACTTTCCCAGTTTCTCCACTTTCATTTTGGTAGATATGGGAATCCTGTGTTAATGTTTTAATCATCTCATGTTCACTGCTAACCAACTAATCCTTAGATTAATGGATACAGTATCTGACAGATGCAAGTACGCATTGTCATTAGAGGCAATACTGCCACACAAAAGCACTTAAAATAATCTATTTGTCACTAAAATAAGCATTGCACCCATCACACATAGTACTGACACAGCTCATAGATCAACATATGCTATAGCACCTAAAATCAACCTTCCTAAACCCCAAAGACCTCCTAGACATTCGTCCTACTAAAAAAATCCTCTTCAAAGCTTAAAGCACTCCACCAAAACAATAACCAACACAATACATACAGCCACAGCCTTTGAAGTCTCATCTAGAAAGCCCATAAGACAAGCCAACATTGTGCCTATATTGTAATGATAGGAGACTCCATTGTGAGACATTCAGCTATCTCAGTCACTAGGCTGAGTAAAAAGAAAATCACTATTTGTCCATCAGGGGCCAAGATCTTCCAAATCATCCACATGTTCAAGTCTTTAATCAGAAGTACCAGTATGACTCAGCCATGCTTCGTAGTCTTCATTCTATCCAAACCCTCCTCACACTAGGGAATACAGACATCTTTACAGTTAGTGAGAAATGGTTCAAATTGGCAGACAGTACCCCAGCAGTGCAAGGTTTCAGTGACTTCTGTACTTTTAGACTAGTAGCTACACAGACAAGGGCTTAAGGTGGAGGTGCTAAGTATACATCATTAACAAGTATATCTCTAGGATAGTCAAACAGGATGATATGCTGGAGTTCCTCCACATGCATATCAGCATAGACAAACTCCTGCACCATATCTTAGCCAGCTATAGGTCACCCTCCAATTCACAAGAAGTTCAGAGTGCATACATGGACCTACTGGAGGCAATTACCATCCAACCTAACACACTACTAAAGGGAGACATTAATTATGCATCTATAGGCTGAGAATCCTACATGTCCTCAGATCTACAGGAGCAAAGATTCACGGACTTCATAAATACAAAGACCCTTGATGAAATAGTGAATATGTTCACTAGAGGCTCCAACATAATAGACTTTATAATCACAAATATGGGAAATCCTCCCTGGTAAGGTCCAACCACAAAGCCATCTCCTTGAAACCAAATCACTCTGTAATCCCATTAAAATGTGCAACAGGAACTATTGCGAGACAAATTATTTTTTACTAAGGGATGGTTTGGCAAAATCTAATGCCTCTGCAAACCCCAAGAACACTGCAGCCTATGCTGAATTGCTCTCTAAACCTCTGTGCAACCATGTTAATCCAATGACTAGACCCCAAAACAATCCCCCTGGTGATATTCCAAAATAAACAAAATGGGCAACAAAAGAAAAAAAAAAATTCAAAAATCAGGAAGGGTAATTCCCATAAAGATAAGAACTCCCTCATCAAACTAAATAGGAAACTGAGAGGGCTAATTAGGTCAAGCAAAGTCAACTTTGAGGTTAAGAAAGCTGCCCAGGCAAAAGATAATCATAAGGCCTTCTTCAGCTATGTTAAACCCCTAAAGGGCAGCACACAGCAATGTGCTGAACTGATGGTTAATGCTGCCACATTCACAGAGCCTGGTGATATAGCAAACCTGTTAACAGACAAATTCATTTTCAACTTTACCCCAATCTCATCCTGAAACCATCCCCCCAAAAAATACCTTCAATCATAACCCCTCCAATTAGAACAAATGAGTATGTACTGGTGGTGTTTTCTAAAGTCAAGATCATGGCCTCAGTGGGTCCCATAACATCCCAGGATGCCTCCTGGGCAGTCTAGAACATGATTTATTAGGGATCCTGGAGTCATTATTTAACTATAATCTTAAAACAGGCTTTGTGTCATGTGAGTAGAGGACTGTGGCAGTCATTCCCCTTTATAATGGAAGACCTTTAAAAGATCCTAGAAACTACAGACCCATTAAATTGACTCTTCTTATCTGGAAAGCTGTAGAAAAAATTATCATGGAAATTATGAACAAGGTCATAGGATATCTCCAGACAGTGTGTCCATCCCAGTTTGACTTTGTTAAAGGAAGGTCATGCATGCTGAATTTGGTAGACCTCTTTAAGTAGGTTGCTAAGGCAATAGATAAGGGGAAAACTGTGCATACTGTTCTGGCTAAAGCATTTGAAACAATATCTCACTCGGGCATTGCCAACAAATTTACAGAACTAGGTATAAACCTATGTATAACAGGTTGTATAGTTATTTGCCTGACTGATAGGACCCAGGAGGTTAGAATCGGTGAGTCCACCTCCAGTTAGAGGCTTGTCACCAGAGGAGTCCCCAGGGATCTGTGACAGGCCACCTCCTCTTTGGCATGTACTTCTTGGATGTCAAAGCCAGTGTCAAAGGACTCTGGCTAAACAAGTATGCAGATGATTACAAACTGGGAACAGTCATTGAATCCTCCTAAGATGGGAACTCCCTTCAGGAAAGATTAACACAGACAGATGCTTGGTGCCAAAGCCTTGTCTTAAAACTGAATACCAAGAAATGCATTATAATACCTTTTGGGGAGTCAGCCACCCCAAGTAGCTACATCTTCAATAAAACAACCCTAAAAGTTAATTCATTAGTGAGGGATCTGGAAACTCAATGCAGATAGTAACCTAGCCTTCTATCGACATATGTCCAAAGTAGTAAGAAGATCCTTCTATATTGCTCAACTTATAAGCAAGGTTATGGCATCAAGATCCAGAAAAGTCATCAAACTACTATACTCTGACCTCATCAGACCTATCATAGAGTATTATGCCCTCTTCAGTATGTACCTAACCAGACAAGAAGAATACAGGGAGAAAACACAATGTCCTACTCTGATCGCCGCAAAGCCATGCCTCTTTCGTTGGTATCATAAAGACTTTAGAGAGGCAATCTTTTCTTGGAATGAGCCTTTTGTACATCTGCAAAACAAACAACATCAGAAGTACTACATTAAAAGACCTAAACTAGACCTACATTTTGCTTGCATATAAACAGGACACGTACGGGAGACATTTTTCTCAGAGAATCCCTATTCTTTGGAAAAGGCTCCCCATCCATTTGAAGCAGAGTTCCTCCCTATCATTATTTAAGGGCAACGGACCAATGGATGGGTAATCAGAAATTCATCTTTGGTCTGGTGTCTATGTCTCTAATGGACAAAGGCAGTCAGTAACTCACCCCATATGTAAATCAAATGTATTGGTCACATTTGGGTTGCATGACTAGACTTACAAAGGAGCCAGTGGTCATTAGCCAATATACACCTATGCACCTATGAATCAGTGGTGCAAATAACTTGAGACATTCCTTCTTGAAGAGAAACATTATGGAACTCTCTGACTATGTGTCCTAGGCTGGTATTTGCCAAGCACTGAGCTTCATTCCACCTTCACCATGGATGATGCCAAAATATAAACAAAAGATGATTAACATCAATAATTGGATTAGTCTCTGGTGTCATTCCAAGAGGTACAAAAGTTTCCAGTATGAGGATATGGTCAACAGATCACATTGCTTTGCAAAGGATGGTTTGGACCTGTCCTCTCTAATCTTTTAAATATTGTCTTAAAGAATGTCCTCACAGTGCCTTTTAAGGCAATGCCTAACTGACAATATATCAACAGTAGATTCACATCAAGACTAGTCATACAGGAAGATACACCTGAGCTTCTCATTGTTCAGATTTCCACAGGCCATGTGTCACATTATATCCTTGCAAGTAATAGGTCGGCCTCTATTTTCCAAGGAACCCATTACATGCACTTGGACTCATTGGATGCCCTCACCATTCAGTAAACTGGGATACTTACATGACTGTGAACTTACAGGACCAGAGATTCCAGAACTTTATAAACACAAAGACCTTTGGCGAGATAGCCCACACTCCTATAAGAGGTGCAAACATACTTGACCTCATACTCACAAACATGGGAAGAACATTGTAACCCGAAAACAAAGCTGTCTCTTTTGTAATAAAAATCAATCATATGACCCTGGCTAACTCTGAAACATTTAGGAACAATTCTAAAACAAGGTTTCTAGTACTAATGATAACCCGTCAAAATTTCAACCCATCATACCTTGAGAACACAGCTATCTATGAAGAATTGTTCACAGAAACCTTGAACAATCATGTCAGTAAATGCATTAAGACAGCTGTGCCTACCAGAAATAATCCCAGAACTAACTGAAAAACAAACCATCCTGGTAGAAAGCAAACATAAACAGGTTCTACAAAAAAAAAGTTAAAGCTGAAATTAGGAAGTGCTATGACCTGCACGATAAAAACATTCTCATCAATTTAAACAAAGAAATAAAGAATTAATAGAGCAAATCAAGTATACTAAAGCCAAGTGTGAGGCAAAGATAGCTTACCAGGCAAATCACAACCACAAGGCTTTCTTTAGTTATGTCTAAAA
This sequence comes from Protopterus annectens, assembly GCF_019279795.1. Taxonomy (NCBI): domain Eukaryota; kingdom Metazoa; phylum Chordata; order Ceratodontiformes; family Protopteridae; genus Protopterus; species Protopterus annectens. The sequence continues at coordinate 834,234,928 of NC_056735.1, forward strand.
CCTCAAATACAGCACACAGCAGGGTGCATAACTGATTGTAAATGGAGCCATCTATACAAAGCCAGAAGACATAGCAAATTTGCTGGCAGAAAAATTCAGCACCACTTCTCTCCCTATCCACCACTCAGGAAATGCAATCAAATAACCCCACCCCCCAATACCTCTAGGGAACAGGTATAGCTGCAGACTCTAAGGCCAAAAACTCTGCATTAGTGGGCCCCAGTGATAATGTTTCCTAAATAGCCTGAAACATAACCTATCAAAACCACTTTAGTCACTGTTAAGCTAGCCTCCAAACAGGTAAATGGAGAACTACAAGTGTCATCCCTCTGCGTAATGATGGAGATCAACAGACCCCAGGAACTACAGACCTGTAAGTATGACTAGTCTCATAAGAAAAACCATGGGAAAAATATCATGGAAAAGATTAATAAGGCCATAGAAAAACAAACACTGGATTCAACGGCCGATTATGCCTACTCAGACTGATGGATTTCTTTCAAAAGGTCATCAAGGCAATGAATGAGGCAAAATAGTGCATACTTCCTACCTTGACCTGACAAAAGCATTTGATACAAAACCCCTCTTGGGCACTGTAAACAAACTTGTGGTTATAGGTGTACACCCCTATGTTATACACTGAGTATAGAGCAGGGTCTCATATAGGACCTAGAAAAATAGGATAGTGCAGACCACCTCAAAAAGCCTGTCACTAGCAGAGTCCCACAAAACTCTTTGCTGTGACCACTCCTTTTTGGCATCTACTTTTGTGAAGTCAAGTCCGATATCAAGGCCCTCTGTCTGACCAAGTTTGCAGATGCCTGCAAACTAGGAGCAGTCATAGAACCCCCCCCCCAAGACACTAATATACTACTGGAAGGACTAACAGACAAATGACTGTTGCCAAAGCCAGTGCCTAAAACTCAATGCCAAGAAATGCATAACAGCACCTCTTGGGAAGTCGGCCACTTTAGGAAATGACCTCATCACTAACACACACCCTAAGAGTAGAACCAGTAGTTCAGGGACTTGAGTATGTATGTAGATAGTAACCTAGTGTTTGACAAACAAGTGTCAAAAGTAGTAAGGACATTATTCTATATTGCTCAATGCATAATAAAAACCATGGCATCTAGGTCCATGTAAGTCTTTGCTTGACTTTATTTGGCCCTCATCAGTCCCATCACTGAGTACAATACCCTCTTTGGAATGTACCTGGACAGGCACAAGGAATGACTGGAATGTTCACAGAGGTTCCTCAAAAAAACAATACAGATCATAAACAGCATGTCCTATACAAACTGCCTGAAAGCTTATCTCTTAATGGGGGGGACACAGGTCCAAAAATAGGGACACATTTTACATTTTGCTCTTATAAACCTAGAAAGTTTTTAGAATAAAAGGTTTTGTGTTCGCATTTCCTGAAGGTTATGACATCTGCAGCTAAAATGCCTGTCATTATTGGGTGAATTCAATCTTGAATTCGAGTCAGACAGAACGCTTCTGATTTGACAGAAAATCAAAACGTTTATGAGGAACAGACTAAGTATATGAGGTAAAAATCTGAACATTTTGTGAAAATCTAGACAGTTGAGAGGTATGCCTCAAAGCCCTATCTCTATACTCTGTTTCCTACAGATTACTGACAGGTGATCTGTACCTGGCATTCAAGGCACTCTTGTATCCATCTCTGATGGACATTTTTCATATCCACAAAAGGAATAGTACAGAATTATTCAATCTATATATTTAAACTTTGCTTGCAACATAAATAGGACACATTGGAGAGACAGGTATGTATCTCAGAGAATTCCCCTTCTATGAGAAAGTCTTCCCATGCCTGTCAAGCACAGCTCTTCCAGTGGATTGAAAATTAGAAATACACCCAAGGCCTAGCAACTATGCCTCTAATGGACAGATGCAACCTGTGAATCTTGTCTTAGCTTACATATACCTCTTAAAATAACCCCTAAAGCGCATAAACTTGTGGAATACATTTGGGATGCCTGGATAGGTTTATAAAGGCCCCAATGGATGTTAGTCTAATATACTCCTATGAGCCTATGTACTTATTATACACAACTGGCAATAAAATTTTTTTTAAGAAAACATCAACAGTAAAAGACCTGATTCAAGCATCAATGTACAGTGCAGCACATAGATTATAATGAAAACTTTGAAAAAGGTAGCAATATATCAGACATTATTTGTACAAATTGGAAGGTTATACTTGCTAATAGTGATCTGACTAAGGTTGCTGGAAACACCCCCAGATTTATTTTCAAAAGGACATATAATTTAAAATATTTATTGGAACATCTTTGAGGTGATTTTATTAAGGGACCATTTGGGACCTTCCCTTGCCAGGCATGTAGATAGTGTAGATTTATTAATTCTGTTAGTTTATTTGATTTTGAACATATTAATTTTACTTGTATTGCTAAGGGTAGGTTTACATGCAGAACAGAAGGTTTAGTTTATTTGCCTTGCTGTGCTGGCTGTGGTCATTTCTCCATGGGGAAAACTACTAGGATGTTAGCTTGTAGGATTGTTGAGCACATGTGGACAATCAAAAATAAAGAGCTTGATAAAGCACTTGCATGGCATAGTTTAAACTACAATAATTTTAGGAAGTTTACTTTTTGTGTTTTAGAGAAAGTTGACAGTAAGACTTTTGCTGATGATTTTAATCATTATTTTGAGTTTATTGAGCTCAAGTGCAGGTGTTTTTACATGTTGATGTGTCTCCTGGGCTCAGTGAAACAATTTCATTAAAAAAGTCTTCTGAATTCAAAGGTTTATAGCTTGCATTCATTAATACATATTTTTAAATATTTTCAAATGTTTTGAAGTTTATTATTTTTGGTATTAAAGTACGAGTTAATTTTTTTTAAGATATTCATTTATTGTTGATTGTGATAATCAAACAGAGGCTGCAGTGGTGGTGCTGAGGAAGTGTTGTCGCCTCACAGTAAGATGTTGTCCTGTTCGATTCTCAGTTAAACCGTCTTCTGTGTGGAGACATGTGTGAATGGGCATACCTTCGTTGAAGGTTATACGTCAGGGCTTGCAACTCGGTACGTAAAAATCTACTGCCAATCATTAGCGGACCGGAGTTCCGCTGTGGCGACCCCTAATCGGGAAAAGCCAAAAGATACAACATGGGCAACTAGCAGTTGATGTCATTCACTTTATGGTTTAAATAGGTTTGTTTTTTATTTGATTTTTATTCTGAAGAAGTTCTATATGAAACAGAATAAAGGTGCTTAATCTATTTTGTAGTCTTGAGTGAATTTTTTCATGTTCCCTACACTCAGATTATTTTAATATAATGAAAACTTTGTTGGACCCTTGGCTAAATAGGAATCTATTAAAGCGGTTAGCACAGACATCATCAATGAATGCCTCTCCAGGTTAGTAAAATTAGAACTAAGGAAACTGGGCTATGCCTGACATGTGTCACTGCACAAAATGTGCAATGTGCTGAACGTAAACTAGGATGCAGTTTCTACTAAAAAGAGCAATCAAGGAGTTTACACATGTTGATAGATTGTCAGTGTAAACCAATAAGAAGGCACATCAATTTCAATCAATAAAATATACATAGAACCTACAGTTAAGTCACTGCAGTAAGCAAGCAATGTTGTTGTTTTTCTTTTGGCTTTTCCCGGTTAGGGGTCGCCACAGCAGAACTCCGGTCCGCTATTGATTGGCAGTAGATTTTTACGGTGCTGAGGTGCCAGCTCAATGCCCAACCTTCAATGAACGCACACGCATTCACGCATGTCTTTCAAAAGCTACTCGACCGCGGGGAGGACATGCAGACTCCACACAGAAGGCACTCCAGCCGAGAATCGAACGGGAGAACCTCTTGCTGTGAGGTGACAACACTACTGCTGCACCACCACGGCTTTGCAGTAAGCAAGTAATAATGACTGATAATGATAGCATTACTGGAGAAACAATGGATTAACCAGGGGAGTATCATTGGGCCTTTTAACCCCTGGAAAGTCAATTATTTCCCCAGTAATGTCCACCATGGAGCCATATGCAGAAGCTCAGAGAGAGAGAAAGAGATAGAGTTTCTCACACATGAGGAGAAAATCATACACACCTACACAAACGCACATGCAGAGATACAGACAGAATCGTACATACACACTGATACACAATCAGATACAGATACAATCTTGTAAAAAGAATACTGTTGGGCAGTGTTTCTCAAACTTTTTTTATGCTGAGGGCTGACAAAATATACCTGTATATAGCTGCAGACAGACAACTGTCGAGAAGCAATTTAACCCTTCTCATTTTGTGGTATGACTTGGAATCATGCTAATATATTTACTTTTGACACCCATTGCATTCTTAATGTCAGAACTTTAGACTCTAAATGTAGATGATTAAACAATATATAATGAAAATAATTTACTTATTTTTTGTTCACTTAGCACTATGTAAATTATGAAATTAAATTATAAATGAAATATGATATAACAATAGTTACATGGAGTTATGATTACAAAACGGTATGCATTGTACTAAATAATGTAATGAATAAACAAGACTCCTATAACAAAACTGAATACTTTAATGGAGATGTTTTAACACTGATAAAAGTATCAGTATAAAATAAACAAAATGGGATACATGCATTTTACTAAAATTAAATAGAATCACCCTCTTCAAACTTCAGAGTGACAAAAATAGGTTAAGCACCTTTATGATGCAACAAAGTAAATGACAAGAATATAAAATACATATATTTTCCAAACTTGTCAGTCGATGATTCAACTTAAGCAATGCTGCATGTAAAAATAGGAGAATTTTTTTAAGAGCAGTTTCAGGATGCTTTGTTTTCACTTGTATCCAAACGGAAGCGAATTACATAGCACCATCAGTGACTACCTACAATAACTCATTCTGCAGAATCAGCCTTTCTTTTTCAAATAATTATTTGGGTTTGAAGTTCAGATCAGGATGTTTTATATGTAGAAGTTTTCATAGTATACTCAATTCATAATCAGATAGCACTTTTATATGAATTACACACTGTGGCTTCCAAAGATCTCCAGCATCAATAGCCATGAAGTCAAGCTGAATATATGAGGGACATTTCAAGACAAAACTGGTGCATATACTTTTCGCTTGTGCTGTGAATTCATCTTCAATAAAACTACTTGACTCAGGCTAAATTCCACTGTTATAAAACTAAATTTCTGGCTTAAAATATATGTCCACTGGAATTTGCTTTGTTCACTGAGTTGAGACAGTTGGTGTGACCAATCTTGTTTCAGCTGACCACTACAGGACTGTGTGTGTGACCCAAGCTACATTATTCCTGGTAGGAAAACCCCTTTAAATATTCCTTTCCAAACCAAATACCCCTTGATATTGTCACTGGTTAAACCTGAGGCCAAATGAAGAGGAGTTAAGGCTGATAAGCACCAATAGGAGGGAAAGCATGGGGATAGGGATGAAGAGGTAAGGCCACCTCCTAAAACATTTGCCATGAAGGTGGGATGGGAGGGCCACAGAGCTGCTGTCAAATCTGCTGAGTGGGGTCATGCCACTCATGTAAATACAATAAGCCATAGGACTACCCCCTTGACTCATGCTCACAGACAATGCTGCTTTCCAGTAAGTTGCCCTTTGTCCACTGAGCTGAGTAAATAGCCACACAATATTGCCTTTGTGAACCTTTATCAACAATGCTACTGACAACCATTAAAGATGCCACTATACATTTGTATGTAACATATCAACTCTAACCATTAACCATGAACTCTTGAGCCATTTGGTGTGACCAAACCTGTTCCAGCTGACCTCTACAGGACTGGATGCATGACCCAAGCTACCTTGGACCTGGTTGAAAACTTGTTTAATTCTTCCTTTTGAACCCAAATACCCCTTGATGGGGCCACCAGTTGAACTGAGGCCACTGAGCACCAATGGGGGAAAACAAGGAGGGAGTGAATCTGTAAGGCTGCTGCTAACCCAGCATGTCCCCTGCCATTTCCCTGCCACCAGCCTCAAAACCAGATATCCAAGGTTGTCAAAGGAAAACGAGGATAATTCTTGAAGTATTCATCAATGGCTATAACACTGTTTAAATTAAATAAATTGAAACCATGATTTTTCAAATAGACATTGCCCCTGTCATAAAAATCAGAGTACAATCTGTCAAGATCTTTGTGGTGAATTATCTGGAATCCTATATGTCCAGCCATCTGAGTAACTTTCTGATTAATGCACTGCCTAGACATCTCAAATGCACTGGATCTTCTAGGTCCTTTGCAATGGATTGTCTTTGTAATGGATGACAAAAACAAAACCAATTTTAGATATAGCTGATGAAGCCTGTGCATATCAGAAAGTATTCTGGCTAAGAGAATTTTCCTTGGTCTGACACCCACCTGTGTGAAAAATGTGCCAGATCTAATGCCCTTGGGTGTGATACTGTGCAGTAATCTGAACCAGTGAACTGGGCAAATGTCTAAGCCCTTTACCTTGTCCAGCGGAACCTGGTGCTCTTTACCCAATTGATCTGTCTTTGGTTTCTTTACCCATATCAGAATAAATTTGTTGTGAATAATGAGGTCTTCCCAATAAAGTCTAGTAGCTCACTAGCATGGGAGGCACTCCATGTATAATGCCATGAACAAAGCAGCTAATGTAGCAAAGTTGCAAAAATCAGGTAGTGTGTTAAACAACCTTCAAATGATGATGGTAAGGAGGTGTCTCCCACTAGCCTACCTGGAACCATGAGAAGCCCCACCAATATTCTCCCAATCTGCCTGTCATCCAGTGGCTTGATACTTTCTGAAGACTCAAGAAATGTTACAACCATCCTAAGGATGCTGCATACACCTGTAATATTTTCAGGAAATCAGCTAATGAAGTTCTAACCACTAGAATGTGAAAGCTCAACTGCAAACCAAAGTTTCTGTGACAAAAGGGCAATGGCCTATTGAAAGCCTTGAACATTTGTAGTGATGAAGAATAGGCCTTCTTGTGTGGGTGTGGCTAGGATGCCAGTCTGATAGCAGCAGAAATCCATAGCTCTACTGAGATTTTAATATCCTGACTGGAAATTTACTTTAATTTTTTGTAAAAAACTAACTAAAAGTATATTAAACGATAGTTTAACTTGGACTCTTTACTATTTTCCAAAACTTAGTACAAAGTCAAGAAAATGTTTTAATATTTCCTGTCAAGAAGTTTTCTACTGGAGATTTCAACATGAGCAACTCGAAGAACCTACACCAGGAGTGTGCATTGAAGAAAGAACTGCAATTTATAATAACAAACATCCAAGAACTGTCACTAAAAATGAATACATTTCAAAACTAAATGGATATTATTAAACATGAATGCAGTAAACAACTGGATCTTCTAAATGAAATAGTAAAAAAGCAATCTGAACAGATTCTTGCCATGGAGGAAACAGTAACTGACTTAGATACTAGAGTGACAGAAAATGAACATCATAATGAATTCCTTCTGAAGCAAAATACCAGGCTGATTGAAAAACTGAAAGACCTTGAAAGTAGATCAAGGAGGAATAACATAAGAATATATATGGAATTCTTGAAAAAGAAGAGGGTGCTAACAGGATTCAGTTCCTCAATAACTGGTTTTCATCAGCATTAAACATGCCTAAATCCCTCTCTTTTGGAACCAAGATGGCTCATCGGTCCCTGGAAAATCCAGCATCATCTCTGAGTTCAACTAATCCCAGGTCTATTATAGTTAGATTTCTTTCCTCACAAGACAAGGACTTAGTTTTGAAATCAGCTTGGTCAAATTCCCCTATCAAGATGGGTGAAACGTTATTTGTTTTGACAATGACTAGACCTCTACAGTCATATCCAGAAGAAACAAGTGTATTCCTTTAATTAAGTCCTTGTAAAAAGCCAATATTAAAGCTCAAATTATTTTCCCTGCAAGAATAAAGATTACCTTGCCAGAAGGAGTGAAGATCTTCGGTTTCCTACAAGAAGCAGTAGAATTTATCCAAAAAAAGAAAATACTGTCGGACATAGAAGAAATGGAATGGTCATCCCAAAGCTTGAAGAGACAGGCAACAAAGAATGGATGGTCTGTGAAGGAAGGATCAAATAAAACAAAGAAACTAAAAGACAAATGAGTACATCTCTTCTAGTTATAAATGCTTTGTTTCAAGAATCATAGTATATTTGATTCTGGAAAATCTCTATTCTGGAAGGTAATGCGAAGCATCTTTATAATTAACTCTCTCTTTTTCTTTCTATTTCTACATCTTTTATATAGTACTGATTATTTAAATATTTTCTCTCTTTTTTTCTCTTTCTCTTTTTTCTTTCTATTCTTTTTTATTAGTGTTATTTTTCCTCTCTCTTCTCCATTGCAAGTACTTTGCATACTTTTCCTTTTTAAATAACTACAAATTATATATATCTTCTAATTCTACTGAAGTAGTATAATTTGAATTAATACTAAAGTGAAATATTTCTAGTAGGTCAATGGTGGGGCAACAATGTGTTTGTGATTAATGTTTCTAACTATGTGTTTCCGACACTTTGTTTAGATACATATAAAACAACGATGCAGTATATCAAAATATTTGACTATCATGATGTATTAATAATGTTTTATATGTAGCTAGATACAGGTTATGCATACATATAACTAGGTACCTTTTTTTTCCCTCTCTCTGGTCTGTTTAAATGATGGGTGGATATTTGAAGTGTTTTAGTATGGTTATGGATTTGGGGTAGCTTTTGTTATTTTAAATAGCTATACTGATATGAAGGGGTTGTTTTTCCATGATACTGATGTTTTGTAAAGATACTGGTGGTCTGTGTAACTACTCCCATTGTGAAGATTCATAGCACGCAATGACAAGGCTGCTTGAGCATTTTTTTTTTTTTTGCTTTCAGTAAACTCTGAAAGCTTTAACATTTGAATTTCCCACCAAGAAGGCTTTTTTCCTTTACTAGAGACAACCCTGTTGTGCAAGAGTATATTTAGATACATTTGTAACAAATCTATGAAGCTGCAGGTTGAGGAAACAGCAGTGATGACATCATTTTTACTTTGAACTCGTGTATAGCTGCAAAATGCAGAAATAAGCCGGAATTTCAAAACAGAGAAGAAATGGAACTGTTTTAAACTCTGAAGAATTTATTCTTCATATAAAAGTATTTAAGTAATGTTTTAATGCTAATTCTGTAATTAGAAAGTGAATTTGTGGTTATTATAATCGGACCTCGGCTTGGATGATTTATCATTTCAAACTGACAGTTACCAGCAGCTAATAGCAATATTTTCTTGTTAAATGGTTGTATTTAGTAATGTTTTCTTCAAAATCTGTTATTCTATACTTAGATACTTTACATGGTAAATAATTAGTTCTGATGAAAGTGTTTGACTCCCTTGAAAATGCTTGTTATGGATACATAGACTCTGCAAAATCAACAACACTCTTAGTAACTAAATGACTTCAAGTGAACTAGGTGCTGCATTAGAAAAATTCAATATCTATATTAATATCAGAACTAATTTAAATGATCTAACCATTGGCAACTAAATAGTGGGTTATGAGTTTTTTTCTCTCTCTCTTCTCTCTCCTTCCAGATATAAGACATCAACTTGGATACTGTCAATACATATGAGTAATATGTATATAATTGTAGAAATATAATAGTTATGTTGTGATAAGTGTTTTATACACACACACACACACACATATATATATATATATATATATATATATATATATATATATATATATATATATATATATAAGGTCTGTACAAGGAAGATTACTGTTGGTGAAGCACCCACCAAGAGGAGAAAACGCTGAGAGAAGAAAGGAGCCACTTTTGAGATTTTAAGTATTTTTCCTCTGTTTATTTGCTAAGTTTTTCTGCATAGCCGCCTATTTTGCTGCACTGTTATAACTTGTTGATACTTGTGAACCTCTGCTATCTCTGAAAAAAAACAAAAAAACAAAACAATCTTGCTTTTTTCCCACTTTTCTGAGATTTAAAAAAGTTCAGTTACAGGCTTGCTGTTCTTGAACTGTTTGTAAGTTAATGTGAGGCCATTTTTTGCTTGGGCCAAATGGAAGTCTCTCTGTTGATCAGTGGCAGTGAAAAACATTGAGCAGCCTGCGTGCCCCTGAGGGAGTGGTTACTGACTTGAAACTGTAGTTTTATTCGCCATTTTGGGTAAATTCCAAAACTCCTTCATCTTCCTCTCTTAAAACCTGGTTGCCTCATGGTTTTGGCGTCTTTTCAGGCTTGTTGGCTGTTGGTGAAGCACCCACCAAGAGGAGAAAACACTGAGAGAAGAAAGGAGCCACTTTTGAGATTTTAAGTATTTTTCCTCTGTTTATTTGCTAAGTTTTTCTGCATAGCCGCCTATTTTGAGCATTTTCTGGGTTGTTAAACTTAATTTCTGCATTAGTAACTGTATTTAGAGCACAACCTAGAGCTGTTTACTGAATTTCCTGATTGCACTTATTTTTAAAATCGTTTTTTTCTCAAAACTTGCATTTTATCTGTCTTTGGCCTAGCACTCTTGTGTGGGGTCATTTACTGCACTGTTATAACTTGTTGATACTTGTGAACCTCTGCTATCTCTGAAAAAACAAAAAAACAAAAAAAAATCTTGCTTTTTTCCCACTTTTCTGAGATTTAAAAAAGTTCAGTTACAGGCTTGCTGTTCTTGAACTGTTTGTAAGTTAATGTGAGGCCATTTTTTGCTTGGGCCAAAGGGAAGTCTCTCTGTTGATCAGTGGCAGTGAAAAACATTGAGCAGCTTGCCTGCCCCTGTGGGAGTGGTTACTGACTTGAAACTGTAGTTTTATTGGCCATTTTGGGTCAATTCCAAAGCTCCTTCATCTTCCTCTCTTAAAACCCTCTTTTGCGCCATTTTGCACGTTTTTGAGCATAGCGCAACAGCGGGCAGCACCGCCTAATTGGGTTTAAACTATTCCTGGCTCCACAAAGTCTGCTCTTCGCTTTTTCCCTTAGAACTGCTCTATCTCTCAATTTAAACACCATATTCTCATTCTAAGGCCCTTCACTGGTCCAAATAAGTAATCCTACAAGTTAGCACTATTAAACCATAAGCACTACTTACACTTATACTCTCTACGATTACCCTGTCCTCTATTGGTCCGTCTTAAATTCAGTTTCCCTATATTACTCTAGCATGTCCAAAGGTCAGTCAATGGTTTCCTCTCCAGTCCAGCTGGTGAATCTGGGAATTTTGAGGCAATGTTACAACTGTCTCATGTACACGGACAACCCTCTTCTCCTCCAAACAGGTTCAAATATATGTGAGAGATGCAACTATTTAGCCAAACTGGAGGCTGAGCTCTCTCATCTCAAAATTGGTGTAACCAGTCAGGAGGAGAAGGTAACCTCACACAACACAATTCCAGTATCACATAGTCCCACCACATCAGCGAACCAAACACATAAATACACAAAAACATACTCGGAGGCTCTAAATAAGAATCTACCTAAGCAACAGAGACCTCCAAAGCAGACATCCAAGCAAACGCTACCTCAAAACAAAATACGCACAACACATAACCCACAAAGTCAGTGTGCCAAGCAGCCACAGTCCTTAAGGCTGAATAACACACCTGATACTCTTGTAATAGGTGGCTCTATTGTCAGATACACTGATGTCCCGCTCACCAAGCTGAATAAAGAGAAGGTCACGGTGAGCTGCCTGTCGGGTGCTAGGATCCACCACATAATGCAAGCACTCAGGTCACTCCAAAGCAAATACAAATATGACTCAGTCATTGTACATGCTGGTGTGAATGACCTGAGATGTACCTCCCTGGACTACATGAAAAGAGACATAGAGGAGCTCTCTGATCATGTAGCCCAGGCTGGTATGACCCTGACCTTGAGCAGCATCTTACCCTCACCTAGAATGATGCCACAGTACAAAGACAAAATGATCGATTTTAACAATTGGCTACAATTTTGGTGTCATTCAAAGGGGATCCAGTGTCTGTCAGCCTGGGATGACATGCTCGACAAGCCACGTTGCTTCGCTAGGGACGGCTTGCACCTGTCACACCACTGGGCTTTCGGATACTGGCAAAGGCTCTTGCCACCCCCATAGTGCCTTTTTTAGGCAAGGCTCAAACGTCAAACCCACCCCCATAGACAGCACAAGGAACAAGAAACTAAGGGTAATGCTGCTAAATGCCAGAAGTCTTAACCTCAAGATGCACGCACTCAAAGCTCTCCTCAGTATGGAGAACATCGATATCTGTGCAGTGACAGAAACCTGGTTCAAGGCTCCAGAGAGCACCCCAGCACTACCAGGCTATACCTCATATCATGCTTTTCGGCCCCAAAACCAGGACCAAACCACAAAAGGAGGGTGAGTTTCCATATTTATCAAGGATATCCACACCTCCAGGTTAGTGGCATTGCACGAAGTATCGGAGACAATCCATGTGCAACTAACAGTGGGCTAGACTGCTTTTCAGTTTATAGCATCCTACAGACCACCCTCTCAAAGTCAGGAATCACACTCGGCTTTCCTGAAAACATTGGAGAACATGAAGATCTCTCCAAACACCATTATATTGGGTGACTTCAACTACCCAAACATTGACTGGGAGCACTAGTCAAGCCCCAGCACCTTAGCCCAAAGGTTCCTGGAAATTATAAACTCAAATGCTATGCAACAGCTAGTCACCACTCCCACAAGAGGTGACAACATACTAGACCTGATCATTACCAACATGGGGACTCTATGCTCCACACCAGAAGTATATCCCTCATTGGTAAGATCAGACCATAAATTAATTTCACTGGATGTCCACATCCTGACCCCACCCCCAGCCCAGAAAACCACAGTGAAAAACTTCTCAAAAGCGAACTTCTCACTTCTCACAACCGAAGTGGAATCCTTCAAGGCCCCAGGGCCAGTGGAAACTACGGCCCAAACTGCAGAATCCTATATAAACGCATTCTACGGACATCTCCATGAATGCATGGATCATGCTATCCCAAACAAAACCAAGACCCAATCATCCAAAGGCAGGCATCCAGTCTGGTGGACCCCTGCCATAAATAAACTGTACAACAGAAGGAGGAAGCTGCTACATGATAGAGCAAAATCCCTAATAGGGAAGGCATCTCTGATCAGTACTAGCAAAAAATTACGATCTCTCATAAAATCCTCCAAGGCCAGCTTCGAGAGAAAAATTGCACAGGACACCAAAGACAATCATAAGGCTTTTTTCAGTTATGTTAGAAACCTGGGATGCAACTCCCAGACTTGTTCTGAGTTGATTCTAAATGACAAAAAATACACTGAACCCACAGACATCGCCAATATCCTGGCAGACAGGTTCAATGCAAACTTCTCCACCCCCTCCCCCCCAAAAGAGCAAGTATCTATCCCGGCAGAGGGCTGCCTCCCAAACATCTCTGATGCTCAGGTGAAGGCTGCCCTCTCCAATGCAAAAAATACTGCTTCCATGGGACCAGATGGTGTCCCAGGTTGTGTCCTACATGAGCTCCAAGAGGAACTAATCCCTCAAATAAAACAGCTATACAATCTCAGCCTCACTACAGGATATGTGCCTACAGAATGGCGTACAGCAACAGTGGTCCCACTCCACAAAGGTGGAGCCTCTACGGACCCTGGAAACTATCACCCCATAAGCCTGACTAGCTTAGTCTGCAAGGCTATGGAGAGTATCATCATGGAGCTCATAAACAAAGACATTGGGGACCTACAGACACTAGATCCTACCCAGTTCGGCTTTGTCAAGGGCAGATCCTGCCTTTTGAACCTGGTTGACTTCTTCAAAACAGTCACCAAAGCCATAGATGAAGGGAAGGTAGTCCACACAGCCTATCTGGACCTTGCAAAGGCATTTGACACAATACCCCACTCAGGCATCATAGATAAGCTATCCAGCCTAAATATAAACCCCTATGTCACAAGATGGGTCGCAAATTGGCTCAAAGGCAGAACCCACAGAGTGAGTGTTGCTGGAGCCATGTCCAACCCGAAACCGGTCATGAGTGGCGTCCCACAGGGTTCTGTCCTGGGACCACTCTTGTTCGGTATATACTTTTCCGAGGTACAGGCAAACGTGGGAGGACTATGGCTCACCAAGTTCAGAGATGACTGCAAACTGGGTGCCATAATCGACTCTCCAGCTGACACAAACATCCTTCAAGAAGGTCTCACAGAGACAGATAACTGGTGCCAGCACCATGGTTTAAAGCTAAATGCCAAAAAATGTATAGTCATACCCTTTGGCAAAAACAATGTGCCCACAAATTACTACATAGGCGGAAACCCATTAAGTACAGAGAAAGTTATTAGGGACCTGGGGACCCAAGTTGATAGCAATCTCTCCTTTGAAAACCACATTGCCAAAGTGGTTAGAAAGACCTTCTACATAGCCCACCTCATCACGAAGGGTTTCACATCTAGATCAAGAGAGGTAATCGTGCCCCTTTATTCATCCCTCATCAGGCCCATCATAGAATACAATGCCCCTTTTGGGATGTACCTTACCCGACACCTGCAGCAATTAGAAAGACCCCAAAAGTATCTCACCAAGAGGATCAAGGGTCTCAAACAGATGCCATATGCTGCTCGGTTAAAAAAACTCCAGCTCTACTCAGTTGCATAATGCCTACTTTGAGGCGATCTATGCCTGACATACAAAGCTATGTCAAATCCAGAATTAATGGACATGCTCCACCTCAGTAAATCTAAATCCCTTAGAGCCACATGCTCGAGGGACTTGAACCTCAGCACAGAAATAAATAGAACTTCCTGGAGGGACAGGTTCATAACCCAGAGGCTCCCTTCGCTCTGGAATAGAATTCTAGTTCATGTGAGGCAGAGCACCTCACTGAACCTCTTCAAGAAGAATCTCGATAGGTGGATGGGGGATCGTAAGTTTGTCCCAGGGATTACTCCCATGTCACTATTGGACAGAGGCACAGTAAACTAAACCTTAAAAAGGGCACAGTATACTCAAATCAAGGGGTGGTGTAAGCCATACAGAATCGGGCTAGGCTTATAATTGCCCCAGGGCAGATAGCCTAGTATGAACCTATGAACCTATGACTAATAAAGAGATTAAGTCATCTGGTATTTTTTGAAAAGTCTTAGGAATATTGACAGTCTTCTTAACTTTTATCATCTAATGTTTATACATACTTGATCTGATTTATATTTATGATGTATTTACTTGTTATACTAAATGACATATTAACATAGCTACAGTTATAACTGAAACTCTCATTCTAATGTATATTTCATAGATTTGGACTTCTCTAGTTGCTTTCATAATACTTTTAACTGTTGTTTTTATACTATATCCTAAGCAGAGATGGATAATTTGTATCTCTTGATGTTGGACAGGTGGTGGAAGGATGGTTTAGTTAAGTTTTTAACTAAACCAGAAACTTTATGTTTCATGTTTGTGTTTGTAAATAGTTTTGGATTTTTAAAAGTACTAGTTAATATATATTATGCGTCCATGATAAGTAAGTTTTTAGTAATTTTAAAGTCAATACAGAAGAAAGGCCTTACAGTGAGTAACAACATACACACCATAGTCAATGGCTCATAAATGTTTATCATTAAATATTAATGGTTTGAATAATAATGTCAAAGCAGCTGGTTTGCTCAAATATATTAAAATGCATAAAGCCCGGATTATCTTTTTACAAGAAACTCATCTATTAAAAAAAGATTTACAAAAATTATCATTTAATGGATATACTATTCTGACTGATTCTTCATTTAAGGTTAAGAGAAGGGACACTCTTATTCTGTGGAAATATGCTTATACTATGTCTAGAATTATAGATACATTGGCAGACAAAGATAGGATGCTAAGCATGGTTGTTTTGGAAATCAATAGGAAGTATTATACCCTGATAAATTCATACTGGATGCCAGGACTAAGTACTAAATATGTTGACAAATATTTGGATTTGATTACTTTATATACAAAAGGGGAAATTATAGCACCAGGTGATTTTAGCTGCTTACTATCAGGCAATGATACTTCTAAAACAGGTAAAATAAAACTAACATCTCAAGCCATCAAGTTCAATTACTTTACAAACCAGATGAACCTTAGAGATAAACATGGTCTAAGAGAACAAACAGATAAACACCCACCAGGGCAGAATCCAATAGTAAAAAGCGTAGACAGCACCACGAAGTCCAAAAATTGTCTGAAGGAAAGGCAAATCACCAAGAAGAATTTTATTGAACACACTTGAAGTACAAATTGACTAAGCACATAAAAGCTTTCGCCAAACAGTTCGGCTTCATCAGAGTCATTAAATAAAATCAACATAGACCTTTATATACAGTATCAACTCCTACCATTGGATGAAACAAATACCACCTATCTACATCTAATTAATAAATAAATAAATTATCCCATTTTATGTTATTTAAATTGTTTAAAAACCAACCTAGTCACTACTGACTTGTATTACAATACAATTAATATATAAAACTATTTCTAAATATCATAATCATAAAACACTATCTACAGTATTATTCTAACTTAATATAAATATTAAATGTATTAATAAAATGTATTGTATAATGTACAAATAAATATACATACAAAATTAATAAATATTAAATACATATACAATTCACTTATACATATAATAAATATATCTCTATATTACATCATGTGTACAAGTTAAATCTGTTGAGATCTAAGCTTTAACATTGGTTTTAAAGAGATGTGGTCATTTAAACCTGGGGGCCTACAGGCATCTAATCTAATTTGCCATTCTGTCTCCAATGCCCCCACCTTATTGACCACATCTCCACCTTCTCCAAAATCCATCACACGACCAATGACAAAAAATAAAAATTTTTAAAATCTGTACATCTTGTACTATGCAAATAAAGTGCATTGTGCAAGTCTTTCTTTCTAATCGACCTCAGATGTTCAGCAATCCTATCCCGAAGCCTCCTAATAGTTTTGCCTACATAGTAGGCATCACAGGAGGAACAGGAAGCTAAATACACAAGATTTTTACTACAACAATTACATTGCCCAGGGCATGGTATGGTGTATTTATATCCTCCAACACATACATATGAACCTTCGTTCACATACCTACACCACCTACAAAACCCACATTTCTTCATTTTCGACCTGTAATTTCTTGTGGTTTTCTTTTCCAAAATTCCTTTCAAATTCTCTCCTCTACTATATACAACATTGGGTCCTTTACCCAAAATCATTTTAACCTCATCACTAAGGGAGAGATTCCATGCCCCCTTCACTGTTTCTATAACTTCGGGTGTCATATAGTTGTATTTCACCACTAAACAAACACCCCCTGCTAGATCTGTCTTTACAGCATCATGCTTATCACTTACAGTCTCCCCCCCCAATAGTATCGGGGCATATTTACCTCCTCTTTCTCTAAGTACATCTCTTTTCACACTAAGTAGAAGCTTCAAAGGGTAACCACGGTCAAGAAACATACCCACAAGTTTGAACAATTCCTCCTTAAAAACTGCCTCCTGGCTAACCAATCTAGAGGTTCTAACCATTTGAGCCTTAATCAACCCCTTACGCTGATGAAAAGGGTGACAACTCCTAAAGTGTAGCAGAGAGTTAGAATAATTCTCCTTTCTGTAGATATTACTGGTAAAACCCCCCTCACTTTTACAGATCAAAACATCAAAATAGTTGATAAATTCCTTATGCCATTTAGATGTGAATTTCAAAAAATTGGTTGTTTTACCCAAATAATCAATGAATTCACTTGCTGATTCTTGGTCTCCTTTCCATAGAATCAGTATATCGTCTAGAAATCTGTTGTACATAAGTATCTTCTCCAAATATTTGTTAGAGGCAAAAAACATGCTCTCTCTCCCAGGTCAAAAGCACCGCATTCGCAAACACGGGGGCACATTTTGCCCCCATGGCAACTCCTAATACCTGTTGGAAGAGATCACCTTCAAATATTAAAAAAATATTTTTCAATACCACTTCCATTAAATCCAACAAGAAATTAACTTTTTGTCCATTAAATAAACCACTTTTAACCATTGCTTCATAAAACATTTCTAATCCTTCCTGCTGTGGGATAACTGAAAAAAGGTTCACAACATCAATTGTGAGAAACCCAAATTCACAATCAACTTCACCTACATCCTTGAACCTTCTTAAACAGTGCCATGAATCCTTAATCACATGTTCAACAGCGTTAAACATTGGTTTGAGTGAAATATCAATGTACGCTGCCAGGGTTTCCGTTTTAGATCCTCTGGCAGACACAATGGGCCTAAATTCCAATCTATCAGCCCCTTTATGCACCTTTGGAATACCGAACAGCATCGGAATTTTCGGAAATTTAACCATTAAATAGTCATATTCGATTTCATTTATAGTACCCTGAAACAGAGCATCGTAGAGAAAAACATCAATTTTCGAATATGCCCTATTTATTTCACTTCTTGACACAGCCACATATGTTTCATCTCTATTTAATAGTGCAGATATCTCAGAAATGTAATCTATTTTTGTCATGATTACTGTCCCACCTCCCTTGTCCGGCTTCATGTATCTATAGGTCCCCGATTTTTTAAGGGAGTCTAATAAATCTCTTTCCTGTACTGATAAATTATCTTCAAAAACTTGAAACTTATTCAGCCTCTCCCTTAACTGGGTTTCTACTAGTCTTTCAAATCCTACAATTTCCGGGTGAGGCGGGGGCATAAATGCACTTTTCCTCTTAAAGGGGTTGACAGATGCAGAAATATTCACATTAATTTGTTCACTGTCTCTACCCCCCCCCAGAAAAGAACATTTTTAAATGCATTTGTCTGGTAAACAATTTTAACTCCAACAGAGTTTTAGCTATATCAAGCTTAAACATAGGAACGAATTTAACTCCTTTTGAAAATATTTCAAAATGTTCATCGCTAATGGTTAAATCTGTATAGTTGTAAATACAGTAACCTTTTTTCCTATACACTTTGAAATTAATGCCCTCTGTAATAATAATTCCACATTTCTCATGATTCATCTGCATAATTCAACCATCATCTACAACATTTTCATACATATTCGTTCCCGTCAAACCACAGTGTACAGCCAACACATTAATGTCATTGTGTGTAAAACTTCATTGTCATTGGTCGTGTGATGGATTTTGGAGAAGGTGGAGATGTGGTCAATAAGGTGGGGGCATTGGAGACAGAATGGCAAATTAGATTAGATGCCTGTAGGCCCCCAGGTTTAAATGACCACATCTCTTTAAAACCAATGTTAAAGCTTAGATCTCAACAGATTTAACATGTACACATGATGTAATATAGAAATATATTTATTATATGTATAAGTGAATTGTATATTTATTTAATATTTATTAATTTTGTATGTATATTTATTTGTACATTATACAATACATTTTATTAATACATTTAATATTTATATTAAGTTAGAATAATACTGTAGATAGTGTTTTATGATTATGATATTTAGAAATAGTTTTATATATTAATTGTATTGTAATACAAGTCAGTAGTGACTAGGTTGGTTTTTAAACAATTTAAATAACATAAAATGGGATAATTTATTTATTTATTAATTAGATTGTTAGAAAAATATGTATTCACATATAAGCTGTGTGGTCAGGCATATATAAATGTACTCGAATATATATGAAGTACAAAGGTTGAAAAATAGTATAATATGTAATGCATTTAATTCTGTTTTACTAGAATAATAGTAGAAATGAACTCGCATATTATTGCTTGAAGCATAAGCTGCAGTGTGATTAAAAACTTGGCCTTGGAAGCTCGGCTGGCTCATTTCTGTCAGTAAAGATTATTTTGCAAAGTTAGAAAATAATGAATCTGTGTGCATGTGTATCTTTTCCTGCTTCCACCAGAAGAACGGCCTTGTGCACTATCAGAGATAATGTCCAGCTGGTGAACAAGAAAGAGACAAAGAGAAGTATTAAAGAAGACATGCACCCATTGTATTCGAACTAATCTAAGAGCCTTGAATTGGCTACATCCTCGGAAGGACATTGTGACCGACCAGGTGCTTTGCAAGGCTGTAATATTCTCATGGGAAAAAGATTTTTGAAACACCATCACACCACTTTTTCATAAGTTACAATGATGTCAAGAACCTGTCACTGACCACGTCAGTGAGGTGGGCAAAGGCTGATTGTAAAACGTATAAAATGACATGTGTTTCATAAATAAAGCTAGACAAAATTCTGTACAAGTTTGTGTATGGTTTTGCCTCCTAATGTACATTAGAGTATTTGTAAATTAGATACTTGAGTTTCCTGCATTACTGTCTGTTATTGACTGTCATTTTAAAAATGCCTAATGATTTTACAGTCTGATTTTAACAATTTATTTAACATTTTGGTCCTTCTAAAGCCGGAATTCCCTTGGTAAGCTGCAGGTCACAGAGTGCATGGGTGGTTATAAATCTGCGCAGGAGAAGCTGCCAAACCAAAATGGTTCTTCTTAAAGTGAAAAGACCTCCGACTGAATTGTTGTGTGTAAAGAGGCTGTCCACTTTCTGATCTGTGGCTGAAAAGCGGAAGACTGGGCCCCAAGAAGACAAAACAGCAGTAAGCGGGAGGCTCAGGTAAGAAGAATTTCCCTCTTTGTCTTTGTTTTAGATCAGGGACCAGGTTACACTGTGCTATTGCTAAGGTTTGTGATAGCAGGGAGAGAGAGAGAGTCGAAGTATTGTATCTTGAGTCATAGATCAGGGAATAACAAAGCAAAGTAAACAGTCATTCTAGACACTACTGTGGATATGGGGAAATAAGATACCACGTGGTACAAGAGAAGGGTTACGTAACAGTCTTTTTAAGACATGGGAGATCAGTGCACTAAGAGATCACGAGATCCGCCCCTAACGGATAATGTGAAGCATATGCAATTGCAGTAAGCAGATAATGTGAGATATTTTGCAAAATATGTTAACAACTATAAATTTGATAGTAAACTAGATAAACTTTCACTAGTTAAACTCCTTAAACAAGCTTTAATCTGATGCAGGGCATCAGGCAAAAGAAAAACAGCACCAACTAGGCATACCTCAAGCACATAGGTGGATTGAGGAAGCAAATTGTAAAAAAAACAAAAGCTTAAATTCTGAAACATTTTTAGACAACAGAGTGAAAGGTCTAACAGACAGAATCTCTAAAAAATGAAAACTTAGAGCAGACTGGACTTGCATTAATTAATGCATACAACAGGAAAATGAGACAGTAGATGGATATTATGCTAGATTATTAAAATGCTTTAAACAACAATTAAAAAAATACATTTTTAAAAGGTTGCATTGCCTCTGTTAGTAGCTTTATTACAAGGCATATGATAGATCACTGAACAAGCAGGCTGCAAGCCTTACTTGAGTATGCTAGACGTACTGAAAGACACTTTAATAGTAAAAAAAAAAGGCACAAGTCTTCACTGCTGAAGACGGGGCTGAAGTATTTGTATTACAGTCAGGTAAAAAGGGCATCTAGCTAGGGACTATAAACAAAATAAGAAAGCAATGACAGAAGATAAAGGAAATGTGGACTGACTATATGATAGTGATAATAACCAAAAATCATCAGGAAAGGTTAATAAACAAAAAGAAAATGTGAATGTAGTAGAGGGAATAGAGGAAGTACAAACAGATGTAGAGGATAAAATGAAAATAAAATTTTAGATTTAGCATTGTTGAGCCTGGAGCTCTACCTAGCAAATACAAAACCAGAAGTAACACTTCTGGTGGAGGGAAGAAAGGTCAAATTCCTGTGTGACTCAGGAGCGTCACGGACTTTGATACACCCTCCAAGTTACCAAAACATTCTGAATCACCTGATTATATATTAGTAAAAGCAGCAAATGGACAGCTATACAGGGAACCACTTTCCCATAATATAGCAATAACTGACCCTGTTTCAGGTATGACTCAGAAAAGTAAAATTGTAGTTTCTGCAAAAATATCCAGTAAACTTACTGGGAAGAGACCTTGTGCAGATATTTGGCATAGCAGTAGTTCCTACCATGCAGGGTATGGAAGCACAAAGACAAATGGATGCTTTTGTGGTGTGATCAGAGGGTGAAGCCTATTATTGGTACAGCCAGGACCTAGTTATGATTGGTCCAGGGCAGTAACCAAAGAACTGATAAACGTAGCCATCAGTAAGGTACCCTCCCTTGACACTGATCAGCAGCACTTGTTACATTGTACTCCATACTACTGTAGCACACCAGGACCTGATAAGAAATATAAGTAAGAATCCTGCTGACAAATTAATATTACAAACTTTATGCTGGGATACTGAGGGAAACAGTGTAGTAAGCTGTTCATTACCTCAGGAGTTCATGAGATTGTATAAGTCCAATAGACTGCCACATGTCAGCTTGACAAAAACAAAAGTGTTAAATGGGCAGACTTAGAAAAAAAGGTAACAAAATGGGAAAACAGACTGATTTAGAAATGTCAGGACAAGGGATATAAAAACAAAACTGAATTGGTTGACACAGACACATACAGCTGTACACTTGCAATCTAGTAAGGACAGCTGATTAGCATTTTATTAAAAGAAAAGAAGAGGCCTTGTGTAAAATTCCAACAACTCTGTGGTCAACAGGCAAGTTAAATGTAGGGCTTATTCAAGCAGCAGGACCAGTTACAATTACCCCAAAGTCAGCTTTTAGACCACAGAAAAGACAATACATTTTGGAAAAGAATGCAAAAGTAAAAATTAAGCCTATAATAAGCAGCATTACTCAAAAGGAGTACTGGTAGAATCTCCTGATTCACCATGTGATACACCCTATTTCCTGTTAAAAAGCAAACGGGGAATGGCAGATGGTACAAGATTTATGAGCTGTAAATAATGCAGTAATACCTAGAGCACCTACGGTGCCAGACCCACATACCTTGTTAAATGATTTAAAGCCACAACAGAAGTATTTTACTGTGGTAGATATAAGCAATGCTTTCTTTTCAATACCTATACATCCTGATAGTCAATATTGGTTTGCATTTACATTTCAGGGTAAAAGGTATACATATACTGACTACCACAGGGATATTGTGAGAGCCCAATAATATTTGCACAAAAATGGCTAGCAACCTGGCAGGGTCTACCCCACCAGAAGGTAGTCAAATTTTACTTTATGTAAATGACATCTTGCTAGCAGCACCCAGCAGCAGTGCAGGGTGAATACAGTAGCATTATTAAAATTTTTAGTAATACAAGGACACAAAGTAAACAAAAGTAAGTTACAACTTTGGAAAAAACACAGGTTAGATACCTGGAATATGTGATATTCAATAAAGGTAAAATACTAGATAATGGGAAAGAGAAAAGAAAAAAACAGCAATTTTGCAAGCACCCAAACCAACAACTAAAAAGAAATAATGTCTTTCTTAGGTACAACTAATTTTTGTTGAAACTGGGTACCAAATTATTTTACAATGGAAAACAAAAGCAGAAATGGCTTTCTGCAGGTTAAAGCAGTTAATAGCTTCTTCATTAGTTTTAAGACTTCCAAGTTATCACAAACGTTTTTTTAGACCATAGATTGTAAGCAATGGTACATGACATCAGTATTAAAGCAACAACATGGGGATAAGCAATACCCCATAAGCACAATTCATCACAGTTAGACCCAGTGGTGCAATCTTTGCCTCACTGTGTACAAGCAGTAGTTGCAGCAGCAATGGCAGTGCAGGCTTCAGCCTCAGTGGTGTTATTCCACCCTCTCACATTGAGAATGCCTCATGCAGTTGCAATAATTCTGCTACAAGAAAAAGTTGCATACCTTTCTCCTGCTAGACATCTTTCATGTATGACCATACTGCTGAGTCAACCTCATATGAACAGTTAGCTTTACCTAGACAAGATCTTACAGATATGCCCTTGGATGATGCTGAGGTGACATATTACGTGGATGGCTCATGCAGAAGGGGTCCTACAGGGAAAAATCTGGTGGGTATGCAGTAGTTACAGACACTAAAAATTTAGAAGCACAAACTTTGCCACACAACTTGTATGCTCAAGCAGCAGAACTGGTAGTTTTGACAGGAGCATGTATTTTAGTAAAAGGCAAAAAGTAAACATATATACTGATAATCAGTATGCTTTTTCTACAGTGCATGTGTTTGCACAACAATAAAGAAAATAGAGGGATGATTACATCCAGTGGAAAACCTATTAATCATGCGCAATTTATTTTGGAGCTATTAGAATCTATTCAGTTGCCTACCAAAGTAGCTATTTGCAAATGTGTAGCTCATACAAAACAACAGGATAAGATTTCAACAGCTAATCCACGAGCCGATGCAGCTGCAAAGCAAGCAGCCTCAGACTCAGAAACTTTATTTTTGAATGAAAATTACAACCCTTTGAGATTTTAGATTTAGACATGTTAAAAACAATGCAAATGCTTACTACAAAAGCAGAAAAACAAAACTGGGTAAAACAAGGTGCAATTTTTGAGAATGGACTGTACATTTCCAAAGGGAAAAAAAAAAAAAACAATATTGCCGTCTAATTTATTTAGATATGCAGCTTTGTTGAGCCATGGGCAGAGCCATGTCTCAACAGGGGGGATGGTACAGTTAGTAAATAAAATATTCCAAACATATGGATACATAAATTATACAATAAAATTTTGTGCAGCTTGTCATACTTGTAACAAGCACCATGCACAAGGAGCATTTAAAACAAGCAAGGAGTTTCCTACACCACCATATCCATTCCATACTATTTGTATGGACTTCATAGAGTTGAATAAATGTGAAGGAAAGAAATACTGTTTAGTGATCATAGATATGTTTTCAAAATGGGTAGAAGCTTTTCCAACCAGGAATCCGGATGCAGCAACAGTGGCAAAGGCCCTAGTAAAGGAAATAATTCCTAGATTTGGCATACCGGAAAGAATCTATAGTGGCAATGGGACACATTTTGTCAATCAGACAATTCAACAACTTGGGAGATTTTTTGGGATTTCCTTAAGGAATCACTGTGCTTACCACCCACAGTCAGCAGGACTGGTGGAGAGGTACAATGGGATTTTAAAAAACAAGTTAAGGAAGTTGATGAGTGAGACTCAGAAGAATTGGATTTGCTGTTTACCTCTAGCATTGCTGAGCATGAAAACAGTAACAAATGTAAAGGGTCTGATCCCCTTTGAAGTAGCATTTGGAAGGGCATATTATGTGCCTCAGTAAAAAGCTCTCATGCCTGCAGAGCTGGAGGCTGACAGTTCACTAGCTAATTATATAAAGAAACTGTTAATAAATAAATCTGTTTTGCAGTTTAACTTTTCAGACAAAAGAACTTTCAGCTGAATAAGAACTTTGTGACTGATACACAAGGGCAAAATGGCCAAGAGTAAAGCAAACAAAAAGCAGAGCAACCCAAGAACTATTGCATAATTATTTTCTTTGGCAGTGCATTTGTTGACTAAATATGACAATTTTTCTCTTATTGTGGTTTTCTCTGCACTCAACCACACGAGTAAAAGTGAGAAGCCGTGATGAACTGTTTATAGACTGGCATCCAAACTTTAACACATACCTGGCCATGAAGCAAGTGTATACAGAGACTATAAACTTTTCAAATTGCTGGGTTTGTACAGCTATACCAACAGCATATAAAAGACTGTAATGTCCACTGTCCCTCTGGGGATAAAATGAGACTTTGGAAAGTTTTTTTTATACAGAAACTATGAGATCACAGGACAAAATTGCTTTATTTTTACCTGTCACACAAAAAGGAGTTGTATGTTTCTACAAAGTGATACCCTCCAGGTGGGCTGGAGTAATGGTAATATAACAATGTCTTATAAATGTTACATTAAAGTCAAAAGTGGGGGTACTGTTTGTAATACTAACCATGATTCATATCTGAGTTCAATGAAAACTACATTAAATGCAGTATGTGACAATCCAGTCTTAACTAAGCAATTGTCTATTAAGGATAGAAAAATGTTTCATGCAGGAATAACACGTATTAGTACCAAAGTAATGATTTTATTTGTGGGAAAAAGGCATATAAATGGTTACCTGAGAATTGGTCCGGCAGTTGTTTTTTGGGTTATCTGGTTTCAGCAATAAGACATACTGCAGAATTACCTTTGGGTAAAATACATAACGTAAGGAAAACAGCTCGAGAATCTGAAGGTCCAGTTAAAAAACCTGTAAATCCAGTTGGTAGAATCGAAGCTGGTTGAAAAGACCATAATTCAGTGAGAGACAAAAGTAAATTGACTCATATGGACTTGGGCAACAGTGTTATATCCAGGGCAGGAATACCACCAGCCTATGGAGCAGTCAAATCGATCTGGGAGCTGAGAAAGCTGTCAAGAAGTCATGAGCAATTTCCACCCTAGAATTGGTGACTGATAAACTGAATGCAATAAGAACTGTTGTGCTACAAAATCGAATGGCTCTTTACTTCACCCTAGCGGCAAGAGGTGGTACACGAAGAAGAATGCTGTGCTTTTATCCCTGAGGATCGTCACGAGACAAATAACCACCTAGAGGTAATTCAGCAAGTATCAGCAATGACTAAACCAGACCCAAACCCACTGACGGACTTTTTCCAGAATCTGTTTGGGGGGGTGGGGTTCCATCCTATTAAACACTTAATTGCTATTTGTGTGGGTATACTCCTAATAGGAGCATGTGTTTACTGTGAAATTCCCTGCATGAAAAGATTAATCAAAAATTTGTTGATATATCTGTTACTAAAACTTTTTACCAAAGTGTTGAAATTGAAAGATTAATTTCAGATGATGCTTTTTCTGAAATATAAAATAAATGACTTACTTAGCTGAAAGTCCTTGAAAAGGAAAAGGCTAAGAAATGAAATGATATTGTTTATGTTTCAAATAGAATGAAATGCATTAACAGGAGGGAGAATGTTAGAAAAATATGTATTCACATATAAGCTGTGTGGTCAGGCATATATAAATGTACTAATATATATGAAGTACAAAGGTTGAAAAATAGTATAATATGTAATGCATTTAATTCTGTTTTACTAGAATAATAGTAGAAATGAACTCGCATATTATTGCTTGAAGCATAAGCTGCAGTGTGATTAAAAACTTGGCCTTGGCAGCTCGGCTGGCTCATTTCTGTCAGTAAAGATTATTTTGCAAAGTTAGAAAATAATGAATCTGTGTGCATGTGTATCTTTTCCTGCTTCCACCAGAAGAACGGCCTTGTGCGCACTATCAGAGATAATGTCCAGCTGGTGAACAAGAAAGAGACAAAGAGAAGTATTAAAGAAGACATGCACCCATTGTATTCGAACTAATCTAAGAGCCTTGAATTGGCTACATCCTCGGAAGGACATTGTGACTGACCAGGTGCTTTGCAAGGCTGTAATATTCTCATGGGAAAAAGATTTTTGAAAAACACCATCTCAGCACTTTTCATAAGTTACTATGATGTAAAGACCCTGTCACTGACCACGTCAGTGAGGTGGGCAAAGGCTGATTGTAAAACGTATAAAATGACATGTGTTTCATAAATAAAGCTAGACAAAATTCTGTACAAGTTTGTGTATGGTTTTTTGTCTCCTAATGTACATTAGAGTATTTGTAAATTAGATACTTGAGTTTCCTGCATTACTGTCTGTTATTGACTGTCATTTTAAAAATGCCTAATGATTTTTACAGTCTGATTTTAACAATTTATTTAACATAGATGTAGATAGGTGGTATTTGTTTCATCCAATGGTAGGAGTTGATACTGTATATAAAGGTCTATGTTGATTTTATTTAATGACTCTGATGAAGCCGAACTGTTTGACGAAAGCTTTTATGTGCTTAGTCAATTTGTACTTCAAGTGTGTTCAATAAAATTCTTCTTGGTGATTTGCCTTTCCTTCAGACAATTTTTGGACTTCGTGGTGCTGTCTACGCTTTTTACTAATGGTCTAAGAGAACATTATTCATTATTTTACACTCACTATTCATATCGGTTTGGTACACAAACAAACATTGATAAGGTCTTTGTATCAAACAACATATACTCTAAAATAAGAGATGTATCTATAATGACTTGTCCACTTTCAGATCATAATGCTATAAATTTTGCATTAACTACACATACAGATGATTTAAGATTTCTACAAAGAATTCCAGCTTACATAACTAAGCTGAAAGATTTCAGGGAATGGATTTTGAAAGAAATAGACATGTTTATGGAAATAAATGATAATGGTGAAGTAACAGATATATGGGGCACCTTTAAGGTTTATATTTATGGTAGAATAAAAACTTGGTACCTTTAAAAAAGGAGAGAGTGGGACAAAGAACTCTTAGAATTACAAAAGACCATAGATAAGATAAAAATGGATGTAAAACCAAATGATAAAGTATTACATAATGAAATTAATGAGTTGAATAAAAATACTTAGAAGTTATACAGCATAAAGTAGCCATAAACCTAGAAAAAATAAAACTATAATCGTATTCTCTAAACCCCAAATATCTACATAAAATAGTGGCAAGATCCAAGAAAATAAACAATCAAAATCATATTAATGAGATTAAATACAAATGTAATGGCTCAGTTAAAAGCACATCAAACTAAAAGGGCATATTAGAAGCACTTAGGAGCTACTATAAAGATATAAACAATAACACCACTCTTTTGGAAACAGATAATGTAGTAAATACTTTTATTCAAGAAAATATAACTACAAAGGT
Source organism: Protopterus annectens (assembly GCF_019279795.1). Lineage (NCBI taxonomy): Eukaryota > Metazoa > Chordata > Ceratodontiformes > Protopteridae > Protopterus > Protopterus annectens. The sequence goes on from NC_056735.1 coordinate 834,263,689, forward strand.
GTCAGTGCAACAAAATATTATATTAAATAAACAAATTACACTAAGAAGTGAAGAGCAAAGAAAAAAAAAGAATAGGTCTTCTTGTATTGCGGGACCATAACCTGGCCAACAACAATGCTGCTACTCCTCTCTAATAAATCAAATTTCTGCAGGAATTATTGCGCCCTTTGGTTCTGAATGCTTGGCCAGCTGGTAAAACCTGGTGAACTGAAAATGGCAAAGACTTTAGCTATAGGGTTATGTCAACCAGGCACATGCACACTAGAGAAATACATATTTATCTTTAAGCTCAACAAAACTAACAGCCTGGTAACAAAAATGCACCTATTTGGACTTGGACAACTGAGGCATTGTCTGATTGAAATACTACTCTACTGTTGTGTAACCTGTCTTTCCACACCAACACAGCCACCCAGATGGAGAAGATTCCAGGAAAGTAATATCCTTTCTCTTCTCTTCTGGCCAACAGTTCAGCCATTTTTCAGTGAACCCATACTGGATTCCCTTGCTGCATCTGTAAAAAGGTTAAGGTCATGGGAAGAAACCCATGGGAATTGCCAAGACGACACCCCATTGAATTGGTTCAGAAATGTGAAACAGAGTTGGTGGTCTTCCTTTTCCCTTCTGGTCAGATGGACATAATGATTTTGGGCTTGTTTCTTTTCAACAATTAAGAAATGAACTGGAGGAAAGTTCTTCCCATGGACCACTGCAATGCAAGCAAAGTTCAGCAAACCATGAAGCTGCACAACTTCCCCTGTGTGAGCTTTGTTAACTGCCAGAAAGTAAATGGATTTGCAATTTATTCAATGGAAGTTTGAGCAAGTTATCAATGGTATCAACTTCTAGTCCCAAAGAGGTCAAGGTGTGACTTGGCCCTTCTGACTTGTCATTGGCTAAAGGTACTCCTAAATTAGTGCAGAGCTCTTTTAAAGGCTGACATGCCCTGCACACCCCCTTTCTGACCCTCCCTACAATCAGGAAATTATCCATGTAGTGGACCACTGATTGAAGGGTGTTTTGT